>NW_019268614.1:81723-142848 GCF_002738365.1 Cucurbita moschata | reverse complement strand
CGTAGGATCATAGAGCATGTACACCTTGCTTTCTCAACAGTAAACGACATTATAAAGTGAAATGGGAGGCCTCTTGAGTCGGCAAACTCGAGCCACTCTCAACCATGTAAATCTAGGGATAATTCCGAATAAACAAGAGTTCATGGTTAGCTTAGGATTAAGATCGAGTTACCTAGGTCATCGAATGAAAAGAAAATCAGTCTCAACAGTAAACGACATTATAAAGTGAGAGTGGTTTTCTTCATGGTCCGATCTTATGCAATACTCATTGCATAGGACGCCCCCACTCACATGTCTCCACATGTACAATTTAGTGATCACATTGTTTATATCATATACAAAAGTGGGCCGCATCCATAGTGTCCCCAGAATAAGGTACTCAGCCTTATCCTTATATTTTAGATCATTTTGTCTATATACTTGAACTTGATCCACTCTTATGTCTCTACATATAGTTCAAGTAATCATACTATAGCCAGAGTGTTCTTAGTTTATTGGATTTAGATTAATGATCGTAAAGTTCACTTTATTCAATAACAATCTTTACTAAAGAAACAACAATAATAACTTTATTGAAAATAGAATGTGTTTTTGTTTACAAACTATGAGTTTTAGGACATAAAACCCAACAATAGGAACTTACCTTGATAGTTAGACATAAGAATGGTTGGGTTACATTATGAAAGGACGCTAAGTGTATATTGTGGTGTTATAGGAGGTAGTTAGATGTGAATGTTAGCTTATTGTGAGTAACTTCGGCCAATGCCAAGAGGTAAGTAACCTTACTGTTGGTGTTAGTTATGTATGTATGTTGGTGCATGCCCTGTGGCCCTTGCATGCACCATGTGTGTTGTCGATGTATGCTAGGTTATGTGTCTCTTATAGTGAAATGCTACATATGTCATGTTTATGTATGTGATGTTTGTGTCATGGTTTGCTACCCTGTATGTATGAGCTTGATTGACATGTCATGATTGTAATGAGAACCTCGCATGCCATGAATGTGATGACTAGTATGCTAAGATATGCTTACTCGATGTTTAACCCAGTTATGCTATGTAATGCGGTGAGGGAATGGAACGTTGTATGTATAATGCCATGGAGGTAAACCTTAAGGACCTCATGCACACTATGGTTATGTACATGGGGCACTCTCCCGTTATGCTACTGATGGTATGGACGCGTACATTCGATATTGTGTTCGTTACGATATCATGCAGGCCCTCCTTTTCCATGGCGTCCGGTATTGTATGTCATACATACCTGACCAAGCCAGGCCCAAGGAGTTCGCATGCGAACTCGCCTGGTGGGCCCACCGTCATGCACGTGGGCCATGTGTGGGAAGTACCATGCATCCACCCCACCCAGATAAAGTAAGGGCCTAAGGCCATGGGAAGGAATGAAAGACAGACCCCTCTCTCAGTTTCTTTCTTTTGATACTTGTGCTTATGTATGTGTATTGTATGCGATCGTGTGTATCCTAATGTATGATTATATGCTTAACCCCAACAGTGGGGCGACTTACTGGGTATTTTATATAATACTCAAGCAACGTGCTACTCATATTTTCAGGTAAGGGCAAGGCCCCCATGTACGGCTGACGGTGGATACTGTGAAGGCCATGGAAGTCTTAAGGAGGGTTTGCAGTGTCGTAGGCGTCTTGTTGGATTCTCTTGGTTAATAGTTATTGCAATTGTCCCTCTAGTTATCTGTAGATTATTTCTAGGTTAGGCTGTCGTTATTTTTTTCCCTAGGTATGAACTGCTTATAATAATGAACGTATTATCATTTTTTAGGTTGGCTTACATAAACTATCGCACTTTCGTTATATGATTACAAGTTAACGTCGTTAATTATGATAGAGAAAATTAGGGGCGTTACATAGAGCTCCGATACTAAGATCTTTGAGCCAGGTAGATTCGGACAGAGAGTTGTGATAGGTGCCCCGAACTAGTGGTGATAGCTAAGCGGTATTCTGAACAGGACTCTTGAACCTAGAAACCCGTCCCTAAGCGAGAGAACGTGGAACCATATAGGATGACTTAGTAGCTGACCGGCATACAGGGGATCGCAACCCCAGACTTTAGTGGATCTATGGTCTCGTGAGAGGGTTATCAGCTAACCTCCACGGATGATATTCAGATAGAGTTACTTATTCAGATCCAGCCATACGATCCCCTAAGATTTACTTGTGAGATCGTGTCTCACCTTAGGACACTGATCATTCCACTACATAAGATGGCAAGCATCCTAAGATACAGAAAAGAGAGTTGCACCTTAGTTTGCACTCACTAGAAGCCCGAGATAAGACTGTGGATACCTACTAAGATGAGGATGCGAAAAAAGCCTACAAGTAGGTTACTTACTGAGTATTTTTATACTCACCCCATTTTCTCCTTTTTTTTCAAGTACCAGTCGAGGTTAGGAGGTGTTCTAGAGCTGCACTGTCACAGAGGGGTGTCGTTCCGGAGTGTCAGTTCGTTTTCATATTTGGAGTCTTTTTATTTTCTTTTATATTTGTATTTCCCATTTGTAACATTTGAAATTTATATTTAATTTTGGTGTCCTTAACTTTCTTTTCTTGTTTTAAATTTTATAGGTTTTTTATCTTCTATTTTATTTGTTTTTGCTTTCGTCTTTTTAATCATGATTCGATTTTTCAAAGCCTCGAAAATTGGGTCGTGACACTTAAGCTAAGTATGAATTCAATAAATATGAAAGAAAAACACTAAGAACCTTGAGTTAATGCCCCGAACTGATTGATTTGCTCGAGTTCAAATAATGTTAAAATAACTCACCAAATGAACTCCGCTGCCCATTAAATCTTAAATTTGAGCGTAATATTACATGTGTAATGATGATGTTACTATAACACATGCGGAAGCAATTTGGATCTTAGAGACTCTAAGCACATCAATTATAGTAAATAGCTAGCATGTTCAAAAGCATTAGAACTCAATGAGTTTGAATACTAACTTTTTGTAGTTCAAATTCCTTTTTCCTCATGAACGGTTTTGAACCACCACTAGTGTCTTCCCTTCTATTCTCCAGCCTTAAAACGGGATTGTGGAATCCGGTGAGTGATGAAACTTGATAGGAATTTAGTATATGTAAAGAGAGTTTTAACCGATTTTGTCAAAGTTTTTCAAGAAGAATTTCCATGTACCCTGATTACTCTATTTATAAAGTCATATTTGCATATTCATGGAAATTTGAGATTACCAAATTTTGACATTCAAAATTTCACTTAAATTTGTGGGATTATGTGGCAAGCATGCAAGTTTGATTTAACCAAATTTTAACATCAAAATTCCACTCAAATTTGCAAAATTCCTCTCAAATTTGTGGAATTATGGGCAAACATGCAAGTTTGGTTAAACCATATATTGACATTCAATATTCCACTAACTCAAACATGGATTTTTCCATTAGGTGAAGTCAACTTTTTGACTTTCTTTATTTTAATTCAACAATTAATTTAAATAATTAATTTCAAATCAAAATATTTAAATAATTAATTTCAAATCAAAATAATATTAAATGATTAATTAAACAATTTAATTAATATTTAACGTTAAATAAAATGTCAATCCCAATCAATTCGGGCACATATTGATTATGAATCACTATTCATAATTAAAATATTTAAATCTTTTTTAAATATCTCCAATTCTCTCTTTTTGTTCAATTCATAATTAAAACAAAATGCGGGTAAATATATCATATATATTTAGCGTGTATTCCCTAATTTGAATTCGAACACTTCGAACTCACTCGTCACACTGTTCTAAGGTTTAGTCCGATATGAGCTAGCAGAGGGACCTAATGGACCTACAGATCATGGGCTCCAATGATTCGAGATTAACCGGCTAAACTCATTAATCTTGTTAACTAACATTCGTTAACTACTAGGACACTTCACTATAGCCTAGTAGTTGCACTCCCCTCACTATAGATATATTTCTGTCCATTTGATATAACCATGATTAGTAAGTTGATCCTTCACAGGTTGTTTGTAACTAGCGCTGGGTCAATTTACCGTTTTACCCTTAAAGTTACTTTTTATTTCTTAAGTCTCACTGATTTTCTAATGAACAATTGGTTTGTGGTCCAACCACCAAACCGAATCCCTCTCAAGCCAATGAGAGGGTGGGGCCCCTTGTTCAAGAATTGGAGTCAGTAATTAAGGGAACAACCTCTCTACTATCCCTAAAAGCGGGTAGGAGTGAATTTCATCTTACACCCTATTTCCACAGCTATTCACCCAGTTTTACCCTTGAAAAGTAAGAAGCCTCAAATGCAGGTTCATACTACAATGCTTGGAACATAAGAAGCCTTGGGCATATGTATTCAGACCATGCCGATTGGTACATATGAAGCCTTTGGCATAGGTTTTCAGGATGCATATAGAACGCATGAAGCCTTGGACACAGGTTTTTTACTATACTTCTTAGAACATAAGAAGCCTTGGGTGTAGGTTTCAGACTGTATCGCACGAAGTGCATGAAGTCCTAGATGTAGGTCCAGACTACGTTGCTTGGAATGCATGAAGACTTGAAAAGTTAAGACTGTGTTGCTTGAAACATATGAATCCCTAAACACAAGTTGATAGGTTCATGACTGGTACCGTAAATCCTAGGGGAAGTGTCGTAGGGAGCAAAATGAGAATAGAACAAGAACTTAGAAAGAAACCAAGAGCAAAACAACGATAAAGAACAGGAATAAGAGCTAGAACATAGATTAAGATCTATCAAGACTAAGTTCCCAGAACCTTAGAACTGAGGTCCTTAGATCAGAACTAAGGCTAAGACATCGAACCCAAGATCAAGGTTCTCAGGTTAGATCATGATAAAAACTCAGAACTCAAGAATAGAACCAAAGGGCTTAAGTTATTGAGACAAAATAAGAACAAGTTAAGAAAGAGTGGTGTACTCTAGCATATCGAGAACGCGATTAAGAGCTTACAAGTAGGCTACTTACTGAGTCTTTGTACTATCTCCATGTTTTTTAGGTAAATAAAGAGTTGGTCAAGATCGGACATGGACTTTGGAGTAGGTGTCATAGAACCTTAACATCAAAACCGATATATATTTCATGTTGATGCATACAAATGTTTCTCCAACCGCTCTTAGATCCTATCCAAAGGGATTTACTTTGCTTATTGAGGCAAATATAGAAAAGTCCTCTGTCTCTTGGATAAAATTACCTAGAACTCTACCTAAATCTTAAAGACACGAGTCCTCCAATTTCAAAGAACTTCCAACCCGTTCAAATCATCGAACATGATGATGAAAGGGTTGAAGTAATGTTGAGTGATGAATAGATTTCCTTTCCTAAAGTAAAGGAATTCATGAGCTCAATGCCTAGCACATCAGGCATCTTGAAACCACCGTTAATAATCAGTCGAACAAACTCAATGCAAGTAGAATCGATTGATTATAACAAAAGAGATGGTCCCATATCTTCAATATATATATATATAGATGTTCGATTTATCTATAAATGTTATCAGAACAAGTTCTTCTTAAAGAGGAATATTCCAATGAGAAACACTTTCCTTAAAACAACCAAAGCCCATATGCATGCTTCTAGTTCTTGAGACTCCAAAAGTAAAAAAGGAAATTCCTCGTTTTGGATAAAGTAACTAGACGAAATCAAATGGAGAAAGAGGGACATTATGCAAATAAATGTCATATGAAGGGAAAAACCAATACAAAATAGACAATGAACTCACAAGTCAATTATTAACTTGCGTGACGAAGGCCTACTTGAACATTCTTTAGACTTTCTCTTTCGAGAAGAATTTCCTTTTTTTTTCAAAATGTTTAGACGTTATATCCATCATGATGGTGTCATCCATGGAAGGCACCTGCATAACTGTTAGGAGTTATCTTCCCTACCGTGTTATGTATCTCATAACGTAAACCTATAATAACCTTCTAAATCTTCTTTTCTTTAATGTCTACATTTTGAGATTTCCTCTACTGTGCTTTGTACATTTTGGAGTCTTTTGTATTTTTTCTTATAATTTCTCCCGTTTGTAAAATTTTGTACAACATTGTCTTATAATTGGATTTAATCTTATATTTAATCTTGACAATATTGACTGCTTTTTTATTTAAACTTTATCATATTTTTATTCAATGTGTCCCATGACATCCCACCACGTGGTGCTTTTAGAGGCCCATATTTTTCCTCATCTAGGTGTAATGTCCTGCACAATGTTTTTCTTAGCCAGATGTGATGTTTGGCCTCATGTTTCCCTCACCTAGATGAGACGTCCTGCACCATTCTAGGGGTATCCTATTCACAATTTACAGGATGTCATGTTTATGCTTTGTACCGATCATATGATCTTCTTGGTTTTCCACGAGGAGTAATCTAGGGCAACGTTTGGGACAGCCACAAAAAGAGAGTAATTACCCTAGTCATTTATCTAGAACTTCCTAGACCTCACACGATATAACATGGTTATGATTCAGATTACATTGCTCGGAATGTAAGAAACCTTGGATGTATGTTTTCAGACTACGCTGCTCAGAACATAAGAAGCCTTGAGCGTAGGTATTCAGACTATGCCGCTTGGAACGCATGAAGCCTTGGACATAAGTTTTCAGACTGTTTCACTGAGCAAGCCCTAAACGAGAGTTTAAACCACTATAACGTATAAAACCTTGGACACATGTTGTGGAGTAGGTCGAAGTTTTATATTATTTTGGTTCATGTGCTTTCTAATATTTTAATATAGTCATTCAATTTTTGGAATTTTTTTTAGTTCAACTACATAGATTAGTGCTCAAATTGCAATTTTTTTTTTTTTTTGTAGTGTTATTTATTTAATGAAAATCATATAACACCATGTAGATATTTGAAAAGGTACAAGAAATATTTTTAAATGTGAAGGCAAACAAAACAAGAATTAAAATTCGATTATAATAAGATTTAGACCTTAGCAACGTAAATACAACTTAATTTGTTAAAATATCTAATTTAAACAAGAGGTTGAAGGTTCGAAGTTTCTTCTCCACATATTGAATTGAAAGAAAAAAATTGTCATAACATATCAAACTACTAGAAAACACCGTCAAACTTACGTGTTTCAAAACATAAGCCTGCAGTTTAAAATTACAAATAAAATCCTAAGACTAGAAATTTAAATATGCAACTACCCTAATCTTAAGACTAGAAATTTAAATATGCAACTACCCTATGCACGCGCCACAATCTCTGAATTACAATGTCCCTGTCAACTGTACATGGACACCCAATCACATGCAATCATGATTTAGGGACCTATCTCTAGCTCATCTAGAGGTGGCCTCCAGTCTCGAACAAATTGGATGTGTAGTACTTCCCTACACATGACCCACTCGTGCAAGTGTGAATCTCCAGGATGCTTGCACACCCCCTAGACTTTCTGGTCAAGCTAATTTGTAGCGATATCGAACCCCATAATGTCATGCTACTCTCATGAATATTGAACTCATCAAACTAGATTAACATAAAGTAAGAAAACTTAATTTCATCAAAATAATAAACCATTTGAAACAATTTTGAATAGGCAATAAATCACTGTAATAATTTAATTGTTAGAAAAAAAAATAACAATATAATTTTATAATGGTTGGTCAAACTCAACCTATGGAAATTTGAATAAACGTGAATGTTATTAATAAATGGCTAATTGGAAATAGTGGAGACGAGATGTCTGGTTGTCCTTATGTTGACTATGTTGCCTCTCCGACGTGATATGCTCAACAGTGTGTCTCACTGTCCTTTTGACTTTTCTTTGGTTCAATATGTTTAGTTTCCCACGTGATGTAATTTTGCCTATTTCTTTCTTCCATATCCATTACCCTCTCTTACTCCATCTTCTTCTTGCATCTTTCTCCATCAATTTTCCAAACAAGGTACTTCCTTAATTCTCTCTTTTCTTCTTCCCTTAAATTCATGTTTGATAAGTTCCATTTCAAAGCTCGACATTCATATTAGAGAAGATTTAGAAACGTAGGTGTTTTAGTTCAAGTGAAGAAGAGTTGGATTAGAGTGCATCGAGAACACGACATAGCTTAGAATATGGCAGAAGGTAATAGGAACGAACAGTTTGTTGGTAATGTTGTGTCATCGATCAGAACAATGCTAGAGCAACTGCCTATTGTTAACGTAGGATGTAGCATCTATCGAGTTCCCAAACTGTTACGTGAGATGAATAATATAGCCTTTATCCCCCAAGTCATTTCCATTGGTCCATTTCACCATCGTAGTCGAGAGGATTTGATATCCACAGAACAATATAAGCTTCAAGGTCTTGTTAACTTTCAACTTCGAATGACGAACAACATAAACTCATTGGAGTTTCTTGTGGAAACTGTTCAAAATTGGGTGAATGAAGCTCGAAATTACTATGCAGAACCTATAAACATGAACGACGAGGATTTTGTTAGAATGTTGTTGGTGGATGGTTGTTTTATAGTGGAGTTGCTTATATTAAATTATGGCAAATACTACCGTGATGCATTTATTGGAATTAAAAGCAACGTAGATCTTCAATTCTACAAAAGATTACTTCACATAGGTGCTGATTTAGTCAAGTTGGAAAATCAAATTCCTTTCTTTGTTCTTCAACATCTATTCAATCTTATAAAACAAAAGGATCCCTTCCAACCCGTCCCCTTTGATAGCCTTACAACTTTATTTTTTCGTTATGGGATTGTAAATAATTACTATCTTTCTAATCCCTTGTCCAAGAAATGCCCAAAGCATTTTATCGATTTCTTAAGCTTCTTCCTCGTCCCCACGATACCTTCTAAGAACAATAGTAAAGAAGAAGAATCAATTATTCCTCCATCGATAACTGAGCTCCACGAAGCCGGTGTCACCATCAAGAAAGCAGAAAATGGCGGAGGTTTGATGAATGTGAGCTTCAAAAATGGGGTTTTTGAAATCCCACCCATACTTATTGATGATTACTTTGAAACCATGATGCGAAACCTAATAGCGTTTGAGCATTTTTACGTTGGAAATGACAACAAATGTATCCAATATGTGTCATTACTGGAACATTTGATATGTACAGAGAAAGATGTGAGTTTACTTGTGAAAGCCGGAATCATAGTTAACGAAATTGGAGGTAGTAATATAGAAGTTTCAGAAATGTTTAACAATCTCTGTAAATTTGTTACAGTCCCAAATTGTCGCCACTTCAACCATATCAACAAATCTTTACGAGAACACTGCAATAGACGATGGAACAAGGCGATAGCTACACTCAAACATAACTATTTCAATACGCCATGGGCTATTGTCTCCTTCCTTGGTGTAATCTTCCTCCTTGTTTTGACAATACTTCAAACTATATTTTCTGGTATATCCGCATTTCCTAGCAAGTCAAACCTATCGAAATAATATATGTATGTTTCTTTCCAGTTTATTTCCTTGCTCATTTATGGATCATTTTAAATAAATATTATGTTATATTTGTGTTTGTTATCATACCTATAGTTCTTCAATGAACCGTAATCTTATGCTAAAATTTTTAGTATAAAATTTTTCATATCATCTCTATTCATGGTTTGTCATAGAAAAACATTAAGGATTGGCACGGGCCAATGAAAATCATAAGCTTAATACTATGTTATTTAACCATCCTATGTTATTTAACATCCATGTTAAAAATTTCTATGTCGAGTCTTAGTTTATAAAAATATATATGAAACTATCCCTAAAATGTTGAAGTCAATCAATAATTCTAAAAATAATATACTTGATTTTATCCTCCATACGGGCGGGCGGACTCTTAACGGTCCTTGCCTTCGGCTTGAATTTCACTCTTTGATTAGGTAACTAAATTCAATTTAAAAAATATATAATTAAGTTAATATATAAATATTTTAAACTTTTTAAATATATTAAAATACTTATTATTAACGCAGGAGAGAGCGGGAAAGAGGAAGAAATAGAAAAAGAAGAAAAAAAAGAGCAAGAAGAGGTCCTCATAAATCTAGTCTTAAATAATGAACATTTTTTAATTTGGTAGAATTTCTCGATAGATGTGCATACTTAAATAGTGAATGGCTGAAATCCGTGTGGTGGTATTATTGAAGTCTGCTCGATAAATAAATCATGTGTAAAAAAACTTTCGATGGGCTAAACATAGAGTGTCACGACCCAATTTTTGAGACTTCGAAAGTCGAATCAAGACTAAAAAGACGAAAGTAAAAACAAACAAAACAAAATCAAAATAAAGCGAAACAGCAAAAATGTAGGAAATATAGTAAAAAGTCGTATGATTTTAAAAGTCATACAACACCATTGTCAAAGTTATTTACAAACGGGAAAAGAGTACATGATACAAAAGACTATAAAATTAACCCAAAAGAATACAATTGACTGACTGACGCCCCGGGTCCCCACCTCGACCGGTACCTGAGAAAGTAAAGGGGAAAACGGAGTGAGTATAAAAATATACTCAATAAGCAACCTACTTGTAGGCTCTCATCGCTTCCTTCTCCTAGTAGGTTTTCACGGCTTTTCTTTCGTCTAAACGATGATCCAAGTAATTCCTCATTGTTCATCTACCCGTGTAGTCCTTAGTCCCTTGTCGAGGCTGGTTTATGACGTCGGAACATCGGCCTTGACTTGTTTCTACACTCAATAGAAGCTGTTCATGACAAACTACCTACCCACGTAGTCCGTGATCTCTTCCAAGACCAGTTTACGAAGTCGCAGCATCGGCCTTAACTCATTTCTATGCTCAATAGGAGTTGTTAATGCTAAACCACCTACCCACGTAGTCCCTAGTCCAACCAATACTAGTTTACGAAGTTGCAGCATCAGCTTTGACTCATTTCTACGCACAATAGGGACTCTTATCTTGTCACCTACCTGTGTAGTCCCTAGTCCAACAATGACTGGTTTACAGATTCCCCTGTTTCTACACTCAATAGGGCTCTCCACCTGCCCACGTAGTCCCTAGTCCTATTAGGACTAGTTTACAAGTTCACTTGTTTCTATGCTCAATAGGGTTTTTCACCTACCCACGTAGTCCCTAGTCCAATCAGGACTAGTTTACAGGTTCACCTGTTTCTACTCTGAACAGGGGGTTCATGTCTTGAGCTAACTATCCATGTAGTGCCTAGTTCTTCTTAAGAACTAGTTTAACGGGATTAGGGCATCAACTCTGTCCCGACTCTACACTCAAAGTAGCTTAACTAGTTTCGTGATTATGTAAACTGCTTAAATCTTGCCAATACACTGTGGAGGTTTACTAGGTTCTTAGGGGCGTTCTTACTGTTAAAATCCATTTTCTCAAATTCAGGTCATTCTATGTTAGCCTCTCAGCTTAACCAATCCCTGGGTGCACATAAGTCAATCCTTTGGGTCTACATGTAAACCGCACTAGCTATAGCGCCCTAATCTTAATTGTGATCTCGACGCATGCTCTACTAGGAAAAATATATCTATCAACCATCTCTAGCACATAAATCATGTATATCCCATTCACATAAGTTAAATCATGTCATAAATCATACACACAATTAACAATCAAAAAGGTCAACAGGGAGAAAACATCCATCAATTACCCCGAGCATAGATCAGAATATCCCATCCTCTATTATACCAAGACATTAAACTAGGCATGTTTCTCAATTCTCTTATTCTAAGGGAAATTTCGTAATTTCATCATGCACATGTCATAATCACCAAAATTGTTCATTCTTGTTTCTAATTACACATATTCTAACCACCTAAGGTCCATCATGCTCACATACTAGCTTGTCCCAACGATCCCTACAAGTATTACTTGCCTAAAATCCAGGTGATTACTTACCGAAATGAAGCGTGCCCTTCGAAGCTTACTTTTCCGCTAATTGGGATTTCCAAATCTGTTGAAAGTTCTCTAGTAGGTCCTGAACCAAGTTAAATTTAGGCCAGTACCAAAAATGGGACGAAAAATAGTCAAACGGGAGTCAAATCGAGCACAAAATATGTCTCACGCGCCGGAGGAGATGCAATATGTCTCACGCGCCGGAGGAGATGCTTAAGCGCAGAACCACGTGTGCGTATGGACGCGCTGAGGCGATGGAGACACGCGCTGAGGTTTTGCCACGTGGTGCGGGCCGAATGGTTCACCGAGGTTGAGGGTGTGAATTCAAAACTAGAAGGGCGCACTGGGAAACAATTTTTCTCTCGTTGATGTGTGGGGCTGAGTTAGGTCGGATCTCTTCGCCAGGTCGCGCGCGGATTATCAAGTACCAATCTTCGAATCTTGCCCGACGTAAGATTTCCTCTATTTTTTTCTCAGCCTATGCGCTCTTGACACACTTCCTCCTTTACCAGCAACGCACGACCCTCTCGCCAATCGACACACGTCCCTTCACCGTTCGTCTTCTACTTCTTAATGCTGCAATTTCTAGAAAAACTGATTATTTTCTATTTTCTTCGCATTTTGTATTCCTCTCTACCTAACTCAAATTAACATGGTTCCTCTATGAAATTTGTAGAGTTTATATCCATTTATGCTTAGGTATTTTTCTTGTAATTTATTTCTAAACAATAGGCTAATATAATAGAGTACAAAATTAGCAAAAAAATTAATAACTCGCAAATCCGAACGAATGACGAAACTCCTATCTCGGATCCGAATCGACTACAACTTCTTTCACACATTATGAGTGCAATCTTCCATAGATTAACATACTCAAATTTCAAAAACTATCTCCTAATACTTCTCACATATTTGAAGGAAATCCGAGAGCAAAAGTTCAAGAACTTACATTCGTGTTTTCTTTGTTCCTTGACAGTTTTGGATGATCCGAAGATTCAGAACGCTTCTCCTCTAGATTTTGCGAAGGAGGCTCAGCCCGAATCGAACTCCTTGTCACCAAATCGGAGTTGAGGCGGTTATTTTTCCCTCTCTAGAACCTTCCTTTCTCTATATTCTCTTTTTTCTTTCCCTTCTTTTCTTTTCTTTTCTTTTCTTTTCTGGTTTTCTTTTCTTTAATCTCTCTGATTTCAGTTTTGAGGTACTTAATTAAGGAGGGTAGAATGACCATAATACCCCTCCCGTCAGTTGACTTTGACCAATTTTCCAACATTTTTCTTGAGTGTGGGACTTTTTCAAGTATTTTTTCTCTTCTATGATATCTTGAAATTTCATTCTTAAAGCCCTCCATCAAATTTCGTAAATACTTGTTGAGATTCGGGTGTCACATAGAATTTGGTTAAAAGCTAACTCCACCCAACAAAATTGAATAGTCCATACAACGAAGATCTTTTCAATACCTTAACAATGAATTATAAGGACTTAATGCCATTAGAAAAAGGATTAGAAAAAAAAAGAAAAGGAAAAAAAAATCATTTTCTAATTTTTAGGGAACTCTAATAAGGAAATTTAATTCCTTGTAGGAAGGAAATTAGAGATGTTCGAGAAGAAAAAAAAAAAGACAAAAGTGACCAATTATCAAAATGCTTCAAAAGTTTAAAATATTTACACAAATGCCATTGAATAAGAAAAAGACCGTACAGACAGTCTATACAAAATTGAATGATATGAACCACGACCAAGAAATTTCCATACCTAAATGTCCAATTACAAAGATGAGAGCAAAGAAGCTACAACAAACTTTGTACACTTATATTCAAGCTATGGTTAGCTCGTCCAAGGAAATTCTAAAAGACTTGGATACCTCCCTTATATGCTGTGCAAAGTTGAGCTTCAAGAAGAAATACATTAAATACACCTTAATTTGTATTTAATGAACTAGTTGAAGGTATGGAACTAGCCACGATGGTTAATAAGCACCTTTCATTTATTACATTATTTAATTATAATTTAAATATTTGTTTATAATATTTAAGCTAATTTTTTAATATAGAAGTTAAGGTTATATGGTAATACATATGGTATGTCATTTTAATATGGAGGTTATGATATTTCTCATTAACTAATCATTAGGGTATTTCTCATTATGAAGATTATGTGAGCTATATAAAATCTTTTTTTCTTTGATCAGAAAGATCACGTTTTAGAATTAAAAATAAATAAATTTCTATTTTAGGTTTGTGGAGAGGTAAGCTTTTCCTTTCAAACTCATGAGTTTAGATTGCATGCCAGAGTCATTGAAGTGGTATTTGGAGTGATACAAATCATGAGTTTATAAACAAATTTTCTTTAATCTTGACGTGGATCATCAAGGTAATCCATTCTAAACTTTCCCTTGAGTTGATTCCATATCATTGGGTATATTTTTAAATCCAGTCATTGGATCATTCCAGACTTGGATATGCTCGAGAAGACACACACCTAAAAAACCCAACAACTTCAATTCAAATTGAAGGTTGGCGAGCCTCTTATTAGAGAAGATATTTTCGATGAAAATTTTCGAAAATTTGATTTCAAATTCATAGCAGTTCTTCATATTTCATTCGAATACACCCGAGATGCATTCATTCAAATTGAACACAACGTAGATCTTCAATTCTACAAAAGATTTCCTCATATAGGTGTTGATTTGGTCAAGTTGGAAAATCAAATTCTTTTTTTTTTTTTTTTGGTTCTTCAACCTCTATTCCCTTTATAAGACTTACAATTGTATTTTTTTCATCATGGGATTGTAAATAATTACTATCTTTCTAATCCCTTGTTGACAAATGCCCAAAGCATTTCATCGATTTCTTAAGCTTTTTCTTCGTCCCTACGATACCTTCTAAGAACAATAGTAAAGAAGAAAAATTAATTATTCCTCCATCGATAACTGAGCTCCGCAAAGCCGGTGTCACCATCAAGAAAGCAGAAAATGCCAATGTAAGCTTCAAAAATGGGATTTTTGAAATCCCACCCATACTTATTGATAATTACTTTGAAACCATGATGCGAAACTTAATACCGTTTGAGCATTTTTATGTCGGAAATGACAACAAGTGTATACAATATGTGTCATTATTAGATCATTTAATATGTATAGAGAAAGATGTGAATGTACTTGCAAAAGCCGGAATCATAATAAACGAAATTGGAGGTAGTAGTATAGAAGTTTCAGAACTGTTTAATAATCTCTATAAATTTGTTACAGTCCCAAATTATTGCAACTTCAACGATATCAATAAAGCTTTACGAGAACATTGCAGTAGACGATGGAACAAGGCGATAGCTACACTCAAACATAACTATTTCAATACGCCTTGGGCTATTGTCTCCTTCGTTGGTGCAATCTTACTCCTTATTTTAGCCATGCTTTAAACTATAATTTCTTATATATCAGCATTTTCTAATGAGTGAAATCTATCCAAATAATATATGTATGTATCTTTTAAATTTTCCTCGTTCAATCTTACCTTATTAAATGTTCATTGCCAATCTTTTTAAATAAATATTATGTTACATTTGTGTTCGTTATCATACCTAATGAACCATAATCTTATGCTAAAAGTTCTAATACTACATTTTTCATATTATCTCTATTTTTTGTCTGTCATAGAAAAGCGTTTAGATTGACACGAGTCCATGAAAATTTGTGTTTTGTGCATAATGATAAAGTTTTGAAATTTTTGTTTACTCTTTTGCTATTTTTTTTTCTATATTTGTTTTATACTAAACAATTAAAACTATATTAGATATCAATTCTTTTG
Source organism: Cucurbita moschata (assembly GCF_002738365.1). Taxonomy (NCBI): domain Eukaryota; kingdom Viridiplantae; phylum Streptophyta; class Magnoliopsida; order Cucurbitales; family Cucurbitaceae; genus Cucurbita; species Cucurbita moschata. The sequence goes on along the minus strand of NW_019268614.1, from coordinate 127,218 downwards.
AAATTTAAGTAAGGAAGTTTTGTTCCATTAAAACTATATTAGTTGGATCTTCTCCAAATTTGGATATGTTCTAGAAGACATACACCTAAAACATCCTACGACTTCAATTCAAAATGAAGGTTGACGAGCCTCTTATTGGAAAAGATATTTTTTACCAAAATTTTAGAAAATTTGATTTCAAATTCATGGTAGTTCTTCACATTTCAAAGTTAATTTAAACTTCCTCTATAAATGTTTAAGTAAGGGCAGTCATTAGGAGCAATAATCGAGTAGTATCGAGCCTTCAACCGAGAGCCATCAACATTTAGAGTTTGGGAACCTCTTCCTTGAATTTCTTCTAAATTTGAGAGTTATAATTCATCATTTCCCTTCAAACTTGTTTCTATACCTTCTAAAAAGTATTATCCACCAATTTTGTGAAGAAACCAAGGGTTTAAAATGTTCCTAACTTATGTGTCCAATTCCATGTGTCATTATATAAGTTTAAAAGCTTTGAATCGCAATTTCAGGTAATCATGTCTAACCTATCACATTCAGTTTTTGTACCATCAAGAAGCATTTTCCAATTAAAGGAAAATATATTTGGGTAAGATTTGAGGATAAGTTCAAATTTCCTACCTAGGGTCCTATCAACCAAAGTTAACACTACATTAGCTTCATAGAATTAAATTTAAAATGTTTTAAAGAGTTAGACCTAATAAGGACGAGAGGGAGCTGTCGAAGAAGATTGAGTTTCTGCGCTTTGGTTGACTTCCAAATTGAGACTTCGACTCCAAAATCAGCCACGATCACTCAAATTCATTCCTAAAAAATAATTTCTTAAGCATGAAGTCAGTATAAGGAAGAAGTTTCGTGAAAAAGTCATGTCTAGAAAAGGTCTCAATCAACCTGACGAATAAGAAATTCTGGTGGGTTTACACCCGCAAGAAAACATATTTTTACCCAACTTTGATGAATTATCGCTCGAGCTACATCACACGAAAAGGTAAGATATACCATCACCAAGTTTTATGAAGAAATTCTAGAGGAAAAATGCTCTAGAATAAGCTGAAAAGGTCGAGTTTGAAAAGGAGGAATACACGGCCTGCGTCCTTTTCATTTTTGAAGAAGAACATGATGATATGGTTGATTCAACTGAACAAGCCACGTCAGCCTAAATTTCAACTCCCTCGTAGTCTAACTTTCATCCTAAATTTTTTATGGTTCTAAAAGTTAAGCTCTCTAAGAAAGCTATCAAAGAAAATTTGGAGTAAACCATATACCCAAAACTTGAGAACCGAGATCCCGAACATCAACTAAAAAGTAAGTAGCCAATTTGTGATTTTCTTAAGAAATTCTCCTAGAAATTGCTTGAAAATAAATATAAATTGTATATTAAGCTATATTTAAAGGATTATAAAAGAAAATATTAATAACCGTAATTCACAAATCTAGCGTTTTGCTCAAGAGTCGAATAATATTAAAATAACCCACTTAATGGACTCTACTGCAAATAAGATTTTAATGTTGGGCATAATATTACATGTAAAACATATACATGAAATTTTGTAGTCATTAATGTAAAGCCCGTTTATAAGCTATATAACCTTTAAATGACATGTGGTTTTAATAGAAGGCTTAAGGTAATGTATCAAGTTTGATAGTCATTAGAGTTTGTTTAGGAATTGAACCAAGGATAACTATAAAATGACAAAAATGTCCCTACATGCCACTAAGGATAACTATAAAATGATAAAAATGTCCCTACATACCTAAGCATTGGTTTGTATATCAAATAAACTCCAAATGATCTAAAATTTTATATATTAAAGGATATAAGAGGTTACACAAGATTTTAAAGTCGTTAGAACACATTTAGGGGCTGAATCAAGGACTAAGGGAAAAATGACCAAAATGCCTCTAGGCTAACCATAAGTGTCAATGTTCAAATGGCCTCCAATTATAATTGAGTTATGTACGATCTTAAGGATAATTATGCAAGTTTCTAAGGACATTACAATATAGTTGAAATTACTAAACTACCCCTAAAGGCGCTTAATACATATCCATAATTTGCCTAAATACCTCACGAAACATGCTATGATTAGCCTAAGTACTTCAAGAAACATGCTATGATTATTATAAAGACTTAGACAAGCTATTAGATAAGTTCATGTATGCATGGTCTAAGAGCTTGGATTAGGCTAAAATTATGATAAGGGTTATGTGGAGTTCTTCTATGAGGCTAACCTTTGAAGTAAGAATCCAAGAAACTATAAGACTAAGAAAATACTCGAAAAGCAAGTACCAAGAAAAGATCACAACACAAGTTCTAAGACTACCCAAACTTGAGAACATGAAAACATAAAATATTATAAGGAGTTCATGACAAGAACACGTTTGAGAGTATGAACCAAGACTCAAGTAGTAAAAGATGGAAATACACGTAATAACTTCCTCACAAGAATTCATGAAGTTTCCTCGAACTCAAAAGTTTTATGACACGTACGATATTATGAAGTACTTATGCTCATAAAAATTATATGAATACATGCTTTAGGGCCATGAACTCTATGCATGATAATGGATTTAGGGTGTGTTATAAGTATGCATTACCTTAGGGTGCTACCCCAAGGACATGAATGGTAACGACCCTATTTTTGCTTCTAAAATAAAATCGCTACAATATGTATTCATTAATTACCATTACCGATAGTAAGGCCACTTATTTAGATGGTCTTAGCCGAAGTTCTATCTACTCCAAATTAGTTTACTTTCGTGCTTTGAATTCGTTTTCACTTATGCCCAAAACGATTCACCCTATTAAAGATGTTCACCGAGTTCTTTTAATAATTCTAATTCCTAAATTTTGTTAAGTATTTAACAAATTCTTAATATTTCCGTTCAGATTTAATGTTTCTTGATATATAAATATGTCTAACAATACAATGCCTATACATACCATTTATGAGATATTATACTTTCATAATATATTTGATAATTACTTTAGAAATGAGAATATATATTTTTAATTATATTCACTAATATCGTACCATTTAATACTTTTTATATCTTCTCTTTACTTTCTCCCTCCTGGTGTTCTACCCATTAATTAAGAATAACAGTCTAACGGGATTTATTGTAACTTAAAATGCTAACAAAAATCTATCTAAATAATTGAATAACAAAAAGTCTAAATAATTTGATAATGGAAAAGTAGATCTGAGTAAAAGGAGAAGAGATCTTAAATATAACTTAGCTAAATCAGCAGATAAGAAAAAGGTCGATATGATTCTTACGTGATTTCTTGTAACATATTACATAAAGGAAGGTGAGCTTAAATATAACTTAGGGGCAAAATCTCTGAAACAGGTAAATCTGCACCATCTCCTATAAGTCTGTTGAATGACATTTTTTGTTTGAGAAATGGTTGAGAGACTGTTATTCTTAATTAATTAACTATTTTTTATTTATTTATCAATTTTTAATTATTATTATAATTTATTTATTTATTTACTATTTACCATTAATTTTTTATTTTTTTTATTTTTGTTATCTGATGACCGTAAAACTTTTTTTTTTTAATAAACAATAAAAATAATTATAAAAAAGATTAGGTTTAAAAAAAATAATAATAAATTAACTTTAAAAAAGAAAACAATTCTTCCTCACTCTTCTCCCCAACCTCGTATCCCTCTTCTCAATTATCTAGCTTTAATAGAACATCAAGTTACTGCAAAGAAAAAAAAAATTGTTAGATCTTGTCCGTTTATTATATATTATTTTTTTTCTTCATTTATTCTCATTTCATTTTTAAAAAATCACAACCAATTATATATTAGATCTTTTTTAGATTGTTGCAATAGTTTAAGTTTGAGTTATAAATTAAATGTCAATAATTTTATACGAATTTTAGTAAATCACATTAATTAGTAACGTTAGAACAGTAATTTTAGATCCGTGTCAAATGAATCAATTATAAATTAGCTAAGAATGTTTGTAAACATAAAAGGAAAATAAGAGAAAGGAAAAATTTGGAAGAGAATTCTAAATCACTGAGAGAATACCCCATAAAAATAAAAGAAAAAAATAAAAAGGAAAATATAAAAATAGATAAAAATTGGCCAAAACCAGAGAAAATGAAAAGGAAAGATATAAAAAAGTATTAAATTTGTTGATAATGGTAAATATAATAACAAATATATATTCTCATTCGTAATGTAATTCTCAAATATATTATGAAGTATCTAGTAAAGTAGACCTAGTATTGATAGACATATTTATATCTAAAAAAACATTAAATACAAATGGAAAGATTAAGAATTTGTTAAATATTTAACAAAATTTAGGAATTAGAATTACCGAAGTAATTCGGTGAACATCTTTAATAGGTTGAAGCGCCTTGGCATAAGTAAGAACGAATTCGAGAGACGAAAGCAAGCTAATTTGGAGTTAGATAGAACTTCGGCTAAGGCCATCCAAATAAGTGACCTTACTATTGGCATGGTTATATTTGATGTTGACACGTGCCCCGTAGTTCTGCACGTGTCATATATATTGATTTGTGTGAATTGTTTATGGATCGATGTGCTTATGATATGATATGTATATGTTATAATATATGAATTGTATGATAATACTTACAGTACACTGTGTTCAATGATACGTTTGAGATAGGATACGAGAAGGACCTAAACGTAATGTAACGATAGGAGTAAGATATGTTCATGAAATTTTGAGGTTAGGTTATGTATCGAAGTGCTATGAATATGAGGGGTTGATAAAAACGATATGGTCACGATCGATTGATAAAAGAATATGGTTAGGTTGTAGATAGAAAGTGATAGGATTATTATAGAGTGATAGAACGATAGCGTTAGGATACATTTCTGTAATGATGTAACTAAGGTACGTTCATATAACGATATGATTGTGATATGTATAAGAATGTTAAGGCCATGATAATTTAGGGAACGATATGGCCACAAAGTGTTTACAATATGATATGATTATGATACGACATGTGAATGATGAAGATATATATATATACACATATGTGCGTGTGTTGTGATATGATATGAAAATGATACGAAATATGTTATGGTACATGTGATAAATTGACATGTTTATGATATGATATGCTATATTATAATGCGATATGTTATGGTATGATATGTATATAATGAAAATTGTTATGTCTATAAGTATGGAACGTTATGATATGATATATTTATGTAATTTGAATGATATGATATGATATATTTATCTAATTTGAATGATATGATATGATTGATATGCAAAATGACGAACTAGCATGAAATACAACCTCGGTGCATGCATGAAAGATATGATAAACAATATGAAAAATGATATGATATGTACGGAACACTAGCGAGGTTGTATTAAACAATGATGAAAATGGAAAAATATTGGGATCTCAAGTATTATTGTGTGCTTATGCATTGGGAGATACCCTTATTCCTTCACGATGGTACGGACGTGTACACAAATAGGCAGAAGAACTATCATTATTTGTTACATAATGTTGTCGTGACGGTTACTAATTCTAACGGGTGTCCGGTACAAAGAGCTACCAGAACATGCTCGCCTGACAAGGAAAGGGGATTAACAGTGTGCGAACTGACTGGTGAGTCCATACTCTTACGTATAGGCCGTGTAGAGTATATATCCAAGCTACCCGTTAAGATAGTGCCGTAGGAAAATAGACTGATATGATAGGTTCCGTCATTGCATTCGCATGTTCTTGCATTTAACCCCTAATAGTGGGGTCACTTATTGAGTATTTCTTTAAATACTCAAGTCATGTGCTATTTCTATTTCAGGTTAAGGCAAGATATTCCTGTACCGCTAACGATGACATTGTAACTGGAGACCATGTCACATGCATAGGGCAGCCTCATTTATTTTCTTAGACTTAGACTAAAATATAATGTATTTAATTTAAACGTTTATTTATTTTATTTAGTCTTTTGTTATGTCGTTTTAAAGGTATTTTCAAAATATTTAAGTCAATGACAGTGTTTTAAGATTAAGGTGATGTTTTATGAAAGTTTAAATAAAGTCATGATATGTATACAGTAATGACCTGAAATTAATTAGAAAATTTCGTATCGTTACATTAATACTATCTTTAAACTATGAGTATGTTTTAAACACAATACTAAATCTAAGGTTATTTTTGAACTTTTTAAACCACGACCATATTATTAAAAAAATTTAAAGTTTAACCACATTTTTTAAATACACTTAATATTCAAAACAAAATATTAATAGTTTCCATCCAAAACTAATTGTAATAATATCCGGTAGAATTTTTTAAAACAAATTTAGAAGCATGGTTGAAAATTTTGAAATTTTAGAAGAATTTTTAAGACAAAATAAGAAATTTAAGTATATTTTTATTAATTTAGCAAAAATTTTATAGGAATAAAAAGAAAGGGAAAAGTAGATAGCCTTTAATTTTGGAAGCTGTCTAAATAAGTTTTGACCGTGTAAAGAAAATATAAGAATAACTTAATCTCATGTCCCATATTTGAAAATGTATATTAAACAAAGGATTTTATTTCACTTTCTCATCTTTAATCTTTAAGTTTATTTTGATCTTCGTTCCCTTGGTCAAAATACTTCCTTAAGTAACAAAATTTAAATAGTAGCTTGCAAGCTTTCAAAAACTTACTCCCATGTCCATCTTCAAGACACGTGGGACATTATTAAATAAATATAAATTTAATATTTGTTATTATTTTGAATTTCTTTCTAATATACCATTAATAAAATTTTAATATATATTATAAATTAGACTTTTTTTACTTATTTTTATACACTTAGCCATAAGGAAGTTTGGTAGTATTGTTGAGTTTGACCAAATTCGAGGGAGGAAAAAAAAATTATATATATATATATAGATAAATAACTATGTGATTATTTTATTGTTGTCTATGCTATTTTCATAGTTAAGAGACTGTAACACCCCGTGTTTATAGCTAGAGAGGGCTTAGTGCAAGCAAAGAGAGCAGGCTAATTCCAATTGAAATCATTGAGGACATCTCCAAAGGAACAAAGAATTGGCTCAACACACGGATTCCACTACCTCAAATTCTAGGTTCCTATGCCTTATTTCTGCATAGTACTTTTGTCGTCTTTACACAATGTGCACCCTTGCTTTGATTGTCTGTATAGCCTCTTTTGTAATACGGACCAACTTGGGTCCCACTAATTCTCGTTAGCCTACTTCATCCAAGTATAGTAGGGATCTAAACCGTTTTTCATATAACACTTCGAACGGAGACATCCAGATAATTGCTTAAAAACTATTGTTGTAGAAAAGTTTCATTAAGTGTAGCTTGGTGTCCCAACGTCCTGTAAATTCCATTACACGTGCTCATAGCATGTCCTCTAAAATCTGATTCAAATGCTCCATTTGATCATTAATTTCCAGGTGGAAGGTATTGTAGAAGTCGAGACAAGTACCCAACTTTTTCTGGTGTCTGCGCCAAAATCCCGACGTAAAGCGTGGGTCTGTGTCCAACACTATCGATACTGGAATTCCATATAACCTCACGATTTTCTTCATATACAGTTGAGCTCAATTGTCCATTATTTATGTCTTGTGCCCGATAAGAAGTGCACCAACTTTTTCACTCTATTGACAATTACCCAGATTACTGTATAACCTTTAAGTGTCCTGGGGAAACCCATTATGAAGTCATAACGATATTTTCTCACTTCCACTCCAGTATACTTAAATGATGCAATAGTCTCGTCATTTTCTGCCTAGGAGCTTTTACTTGTTTGCACACAAGACCTTTACTCATGAATTCCACTTTATCCTTTTTATTACTTCGCCACTAGAAGTATTGTTTCATGTCTTGGTACATCTTGGTATTGCCTGGATGTACAGAGAATGGTGAGTTGGGTGCTTTGGTTAGTATTTCAATCCTTTATTCTCCCACAGCTTGAACGCATAGTCGTCCTTCACATAGTAATCCGCCATCTGATGACTTAGAAAAGCTATCTACTTGTCTCACTGTTAGTTGACTCAGTATCTCATTGAGGCTGAGGTCCTCTCATTAGGCGTTAATAATTCTTTGTCCTCTTGTAAATACCCTAGATTTCTACTTAACCTAAAGTCATTACTGTATACATATTATAGGCATTTTATGCGAAAATACTTCATTGAAAACTTTATAATAAAAAAATGACCTTGGTCTTACCTATTATCTCTAAAGACTTTAAATAAAATTATAACAATTTAAAGTAACATAAAATAAAAATGCTCTATACTGACGAATACGCTACTAATGGGAATGAAAACTAGCCTATACTAACCTATAATATACTAAATTAAAATTTCCAAGCTACCCTAAACGTGTCATACATTCTCTAAGGTTGCGATGCCACCGTCAGTCGTACAGGGGAGCCTTACCTTTACCTGAAAAATAAGAGTAGTACATGGCTTGAGTATTCTAAGAAATACTCAGTAAGCGGCCCCCCTACCGAGATTAGATGCAAGCACATGTAATCTTGAGTGAGATCTATCATATCAGTCTATTTTCCTACGATGCCTATCTTAAGAGGACAATTATATGTCTATTTACTTTTCTACACACGGTCCACACGTGCGAGTATGGATCCACCAGTCGATTCACACATCTCATGGGTTCCTTTCTCGTCGGGCGAGCATTCTTTAGTAACTATTGATGATGAACACCCGTTAGGAGTAGTAGTCATTGTAGCAACATTATGATCAACATAATGATCATTTTTCTGCCTTATAGTGTACGCATTCGTATTATCGTAAAAGGAGAAGGTGTATCCCCTAATGCATGAAACACAATAATACTCGAGGTCCCAACATTTTTCCTTTTTGATTATCAGGTATGACAACCCCTCTAGCATTTTCGTTCATATCATATCATTTTTATCATAATCTCCATTTGTATATTGAAGTTGTACATTATGCCAATTTATCATTTGCATGTCAATCATATCATATATCATTCATGTAGCACATATGTTAATCCAAAACTTATCATTTAAATGTTTCAATTCATATCAAGCACATATCATATCATATTATATATCATTACAGTTACATAACATATAACCAAATCATGCCTTCAAACATGTCATATCTTAACATATCAATTCATCTCCATACAACATAATATTCACGTATCATATCATACACTTACAATTCCATAATAGTTTGCATATACAAGAGTTGAAATATTCACGTATCACGTGCGAATCCATGGGCACATGTCATCATTCAGCATATAGTTATAAGCAAACTGACGATAGGGCAACTACTTTGTTGGCCTTAATTGACATTTTTCTAAATTTGAGTACGTTCGCTTTCCATCTCTCAAAGTTGCTCACAGTATCACTAGTTGTTGTTTCCTATTAGAATATGCATCTCGTTTCATTAGTAGCTCAATTTCCTAACTCAATTTAACTTAATGGGTGAAAATTGGAACTTATACTGACCTTGAGGTAAATTTGAGCTTTGGGGTGGTCGAAACAGTAGAAAATAAGCAATTTCCCTTTATCGAGCCGAAGGAGTGCATTTTGAGCCACCGAGCCGAGCAGATCAAGCCGTGTAAGTCGAAGGAGTGTTTGGCTGTAGGTGCGACATGTGGCACAACACGTGCAATCCGAGTTAGGTCAAGGCGCGGGTCACTATAGGCGTTTGGGTCGCGAGTTGCGAGGTTGGTCTGCTGCAAGTTTGGGCCATTGTAGATGTTGGGTCCGACCCAAAACCCAAAGACATATCCCAGCCAGCAGCGTGTCCCAGCTTACGGTTCAGTCCAGCCACATGCCTCAACCCAGTATTCGCGATTGGAAGCCCATTAATGCCTTCGCTTCGGCTCGACAATCACCTACAAAACACGGTCTAAACATTTGCAACCCACAGTCATCCTTCTGTTCCGCCCAATCATGCAACCAGACGTCTACGACCCGCGACCCAAGATCGCAACCTGTGCCTTGACCCAAAGCGAACCCTACATGCATCACCTCTCTTCCAATGACACGTGTCGCGTATGCAAATGCTGACTCCTACGGCTCACACGGCTCCTCGGCTTGGCGCGACTTCTTGGTTAAAAAATTAGGTTATTTGGCTCAGGATCCTATTTCCAACTTTTAGGTGAATTAGGCTAGTTATTAATGTAAATAAGATGGACATTCGAATCGGAAACAACTCCCCGATGATACTTGGAGCGACTTCGAGGGAAAAAATTCAAACGTACTTGAGTTTTAGGGAGAACACCGGCTAAGGCCAATCAAGTAAGTGGTCTTTCATCGACATGATTATATTTTATGCTGACACATGCCCTGTAGTTCTTCACATGTCATAAATTTGATATGTGTGAATTATTTATGAATTGATATGACTATGATATGTTATATATATGTTGTGATATGTGAATGATATTATAACTCTTACATTATGATGTCTTCAATGTTTTGTGTGATAGGATATGAGAAGGATGTGATAAACGTAATGTAATGATATGACTAAGATATGATTGATATAATGATATGGTTAGGTTATGTATAGAAAAGACATGATTAGGATAGATTGATAAAATGATAGGGTTAAGATATGTTCCTGTAACGGTATGATTAGGATACGTTCAAGAAACGATATATAGATAGGATAAGTTGATGAAACGATATGGTTAGCATGAATTCAAGTAATGGTATTACTAGGATACGTTCATGAAACGATATGATTTAGGATATGTTGGAAAACGATATGATTGAGGTATGTTCATGAAAAGATACAACTACCAGATGTAAACGATAAGACTATGACAAATTTAGGAAACGATATAGCTAGTGATCGCTTGTGGATGTATATAATAAAATGATGTAAAATTCACAAGAATAAGTGCAAGTATACACTATCACAAGTAGCAAGTAATAAATAAATTATCAATTCAACATCGAACCTTTTTTTTTTTTTTACTTTTGTTGATGAAAATTAAGTGAGTTTTTGGGTAACATTCAAATGGTGTTGGTGATTTTAAACTAATTACGAAATTAATGCGGAGTCCCATTGCTGTCGAAAAACAAAAAACGATGAGAAAATCTACAATATTGAAGAAGGTTCGGCTAAGAGAGATTAAATAAATAAGTTGTTGAGTTTTGTGGTAAATTTTAGTTTCTTTGAAAAGATTCTAAAGGCCACTTAGAGGGTCATGTATTGTGATTATTTCCATAATAGCTTTTAATTTCTATTAAGAAAGCTCTAATAGAACAATTATTTCTAACCCTTCTATTACTTTCCATTATCCTTGCAATAGAACTAGAGTATTAAAGAGGATTTCATTGCTTCTTCTCTTATTTTAAATAAGAGAACAACTGTGTTGTGTATGTAAAGTAGCTAATTAAACACAAATGTAAATCATTAACAACTCTTATCGTCAACATACTTAAACTATATAAAACTCTCTCGCATCCCCTGTAAAATGTAGCTAAAAAAAAAGAATAAGGAAATAGAGATTCATCAAGCTTCGTTGCTGCTCTTCAATGAAAGTTTCCTTCCTTTGAGCTCTCACGTCCACCTCTTTGCCCTAATTGATCCTTCTTGGTTTTCTTTTCCTTCTGCTGTCACATTTGTTGGATTAGGGTTCTTCTTCTTCTTCCTCTGATTTCACATAAGTTCACAGCAGTAGTGGCTACTACTACTGTCTAATCCGAAATTCTGCTTCCATAAGTGTGGCTCCCCTCTTTTTAGGTATTCCTTTTCCTTTTATATCAAGCATGGCTTCCCATTTAGGGTTGAAAAGGAATAAATTTTCCACCTAAGATGTTGCTAATTGGATAGTTAAGGACCCACTTGGACTGCTGATGTAGATTAAAATTGTAATGTCATCACCCAAAGTTCACTTTTCGAATTGCTTCAGCATCTGAGTCTGCAATTTTTTTTCCAGATTTGCTACTACATCATGGTTCAACATAAATCTTCTGAAATTTTATTAAATAACTTAATTAAATGTACAATTAAGTTCGATTTATGCAAATTGATATTCTTTTCATGTTGAACCATGATTTACTATTTCATGCTTGCTAATTAATATAAATGGTGTAATTAATGATGAAAATGATGAGTAAGAGTGCGTAATTAACTATAAAAAAGACTTGATATAACTCTATTTTTGAAGAGGTATCAGCTATGATATGCACATGGACACGATATGACTATGAAATGTTTACAATATGATATGATTATGATACGACATGTGAATAACAAACATATATATGATGTGAGATGATATGAAAAATGATATGATATATATTATGGCATGAGATAGGTGAGAAATTGACATGTTTATGATATGATATATATTGATAGGATATATTATGGTATGATATAAATATGAAGAAAATTATTATGTCTAGAAGCATGAAACGTTCTGATATGACATATTTCTGTAATCTGAACGATATGATATGATTGACATGCAAAACGACGAATTAACATGAAATACAACCCCATGTATGCATGAAAGATATTATAAATGATATGAGAAATGATAAGAAATGTTATGTGAAATGATATGATATGAAAAAAATGTTAGCGGTGTATTAAATAATATTGAAATTGAAAAAATGTTGGGACCTCATGCATTATTATGTGTTCATGCATTGGAGAATACTCCTATTCCTTCACGATAGTATGGACGCGTACACTACTAAGCAAGAAAACATTCATTATATTTATCATAATGTTGTCGTGACGGTCGCTATTCCTAACTGGTGTTTGACATCAACAACTCTCGGAGAATGCTCGCCCGATTAGAAAGGGGGCTCAAGAGGTGTGTGAACCGACTGGTGGGTCTATACTAGCACGTATGGACTGTGTGTAGGAAAATTATGTACACATCCCAGTTGCCTGTTAGGTAGTCACCGTAGGAAAATAGACTGTTATGATAGGTCATGAGATTGTATGTGTTTGTATTTAACCTCAAGAATGGGGTCACTTACTTAGTATTTCTTTAAATACTCAAATCACGTGGTACTTCTATTTTAGAAAAAGGCAAGGCATCTCTGTACGGTCGACGACGACATCACAACTCGAGACCATGGCACATGCATAAGGTAGTCGCATATATTTTCTTAGTCTTAGGCTAGAATAAAATATTTTTAATTTAAACGTTTACTTATTTTTATTTAATATTTTGTTGTGTCATTTTAAAGATGTGTTTGAACAGGTAAGTCCACGACTATGTTTTAAGATAAAGTTTATATTTTATAAAACAGTTTAAACGTTATTTCTCCATAAAAAGGATTAAGCTATGAAGACAGTAAGACTCTTAGGTAAGTAGAAAAATCTAGGTAGTTACAAACTTTTTACCTTAATTTGAATTTTAGTTGTTTCTTATCTCAAAACAATGAAAAGAAAAGTAGTTATTCTCTCCTCAATACAGGTTCACTTTTAAAGACAAGTGTCTAAAGACTAAGGTATAATGGGATAATCCTTCCCTTTCTAAATTTAAATTTATTACTATTATTTTCAGTGTTTTCATCATTTATAATTATTTTCTATACTTAAGATATAGACCAGGATTCAAAATACAAATTTAACACTAGATGGCCCCGACATTTCCCTTCGACATGATCATGTTACTTAGTGTAACTGTTATAATAATTAAAAAACTCTCAGTAGTCGGAGACCCCGAGATTTTAAAGTGAGGCTCTGAAAATCTCAGGCAAGCAACTCACCCTCATCCACGACCCCTTGGCCAAATGCTTAATGCAATCGTCCACCCTCTAGAACGTGCCTGCAAGAAAGAAAAGTTTTATAGATAGAGAGAAGTAACGAACCTAGATTTATTTTTCTTACGATAATGGAGAACCTACTAACGCCACAGAAAGGATAACCAACAATTCTCGGCATTCAAGTGGTAAATATATTGTATATTGAGGCTGCTTTACAATCTAAGAATGCAAGTTGGCAGAGGATGGATTTAAGAAAAGTCATAACGTCAGGAAATCACGTTTTTATAGGTGTATAAAAGTAATATGACTCCGTGGGTGAAGAAAATGTGACCAAATGTGCAAAATAACCCCAATTTGAGCTCAAAACTGATTTCCTTCTATTGGGTATGTTCCGGAGGTTAATTCTTTTTGTGTTCTTTTATGAAAAAACTCTTTGGAGGTGCAGAAACTAATTGGGATTGTCTTTGTAAGACGAATTATCGTGTATCATTGGATTAGATTTTCGAGTTTTCTTGAAGCTTTCAATGGTGGATTGGATTGGGAGAATGGTTTCTAGGCACTTCCAATGCTCGATTCCTTCGTAGAACTTGTGGGTAACCTTGTTTAGAAGCAGTAGAAACAAGTTTAAGGGGAAATGATGTAGAATTGATCTCAAATTTGGAAGAAATTTGAGAGTAGGAAACCAAAAGTCTAAACACTTATTGTTTTCGATGGGAGCTCGACCTTACTCGATTCTTGTTCCATAGTACTGCCCCAACTTCAGATATTATAGGAGAAGCTTACACCGACGTTAAAACCTCCAAAATCGCCGTAATTTGGAGATTGAATTTTCTAAATAATATATCACAAATATCTTCTCCGATCAACAAGCTACTGACTACTAATTTGAATTTTGACCATTAGATGTGGTGACCTGTGAACGTTCTAGATTTTGTCAAATTTTAGAGAAAATCCAATGACAAGTTTTTGAGATTCCATAAATTTTGTGCATTAAGGTCACTGTGGAAGGTCTTATTCTAGGGAGAATGGCATTTTCATAAATATCTCAAAGTTAAGGGGTACTCTTGTAATTCGCCACTTTTTGAATATTTTATTATTATTTTTCTTAAAAGATCTAAATTTTTTTCTAAATATTCTTCTTTTATTTGGGTCATTTTTTTTCCCTATGAAGTGCTTCTAGATAAAAAATTAAAAATCTACCAATTTCCATAAATATTGGAAAAATGTCATTTTTAGTTTTTTTGCTGGCACTTTTTCAATCCAATAGAAATTTCTTGTTTTAGACCCTTGTCCTCTCAAATAGCTTAATTTCGTTTGTTTGTTTTCTTAAGTTACTTTGATCGTTAGTTCGGGATGTTACAAATGTTTTAAGATGAAGTTTTAAATGTTTATTTTCGCATAAGAGAATATGTTATGATGATAGTAGCGACTTTAGGTTAGCAGAAGTTTAAGATCATATTTCTAAAAGTGAAAACTATCCCCAAAAACTAAAATGAGTTATTCTATTATGTTTTATCCTCGATCATATGTATTATAATTTTTTTTAAAAGAAAGCACGCTTAGCCATGAAATTTCGATGATTAAGCTACCAAAAAGAAAGTTACCGCTTATTAGTATAAGTAGCGACTTTCAATATTTTAAAGGTTTTCTTAAGCATCATATCTTCAGGTTTGCTCTCATTTAAATATGGTCTCGGCTCACTCATGTACTCATCTTTTACTCAAGTGTCATACTTCTATTTATAAAAACCTATTTTAATACTCTTAATTGAAGTATTTCTGAGTTTCACTCGTACTCTATACTATATTTTAGTATATTATATGGTTGAAATTAAAGACTAAAATAAAATACAAGATTATAAATGCATTACTATTAGGAAAGAGAATATTGCTTTGTCCCATCCTTTTGAAGTTTGAATGCATACAAATTTGTTCTAAAAGAAGGCATAAGGCTTACAAATTTGTTTTAATATTATTTCTGATTTACAATTATTCAAATTATCTTATCTTATTGTTTCTTATTTTTTATCGAATTTTCTCCATTTTTTCTTAAAATTGTTTTAGTATGTTTGGGTTTATTTTACCATTGACTTTTAATAAAGAATAATTTCTACGTGAAATGGATTACTTCAAACTAAGTACTTTCTTAAAATTATGTACACTTTTTTTTATAATCTTCACATTTGGTATATTTGATACAATGATTACAAAGGTACTAAAACGAAAGAGAAAGAAAAGATAATCATGTAAAGATAAGTATATCATTATGTTATGCCATTTTCATAGATAAAAGAAAGTAATGTCCCCACACATATAGAGAGAGCTTATTGTAAGTAGAGATAGTAGTCTAATACTTGTAGAAATCCTTGAGAGCATCTTCAAAGGATAAAAGAAAGGGCACTTTCTTAAGAAGCCAACAGTGCTCCACCTTTGCAATATATGATCAAGGAATATCACTGTGATTTATAGCTTCTATCAAAATAATATAAAATCTCTGTCAACGCTATATTGGGATGAGACAGACCATTCACCACATGCTTATAAATTAGATAATGTTCACTACTATTGTTATTCATTTCCACTTCAAACCTTCCACCACTTTGCACGTGTTTGTCATTAACATCCTTCATTGGAATTAGATCTTAAGGCAACACTTTTGCACAACTCATTCTAGAACATCTTTGATGGATAATTTTAAAAGACTTGCTTTGCTCAAGAATATTTTGGAGTTTAATATTTATAGCTGTGGTTGAATGCAACTCAAGTTGATATATCCAAATCTTAAAAAATAATAATAATAATAATAAATAAATAATAATAATAATAAAAAATAAATAAATAAATTGAGCATCCCTCTTAAATAGCTTTGAATCGTAATTCTTTGACTGGGATCATGGTTGCATTGTTGGTTGCATTGTTTTATTCAAGCAACCATGACTAGTGTATTACCAATAGTACAAACATTTTGTAAGTGTATTTTTTAGTTTTAGTAATAAATTACATATTAATAGTTGGATCCAATTAAGATTAATATATGATAATATGATGACATGATGATAATGATACATGATAACATTATGATACAAGATGCATGATGATGATATGACTTAATATGATGATATTCCATATTAAAATGATGTACATGTACTAAATGCCATGATGTATTATGATGAAGAGCTTTCTAAGACACAACCCAAATGATGTTAATGATGATGAACATATGAAGACCAATGTATGCATGTTACTTAGAGCAATATGTGAATGATGTATAGGGTTGTGTCATAAGAATGACTTAAGATGAAAACTATAGGGACATCATGCATATTGCGTGTTCATATACATTGGGTTACTTCCCCATTTATGATGATTAGTACGGACATGTACACTATGATGATGATGATGACGATGATCATGCTTTGCATGATATTCGAGGGTTTGCTAACCTCCGAATGTCCGAATACGAACAACTAGCCCAACTATGATGGTCCCAGGGGGTGCGAACCGCCTAGAGACTCACGCTCGCACGTGTGAGTCGTATGTAGGGAAGTACTACAAATTCAATAGTGGGTTGGACGGGAGGCCACCAAATGATTGCTTTAGTGATAGGTCACTAATCATGAGTTGCATGAGTTTGCATTCCTAACCCTAATAGTGGGTCACTTACTGAATATTTCATAAAATACTTAAAGTATGTGCTACTTTTATTTGTTAGGTAAAGGCAAGTCACCCCTGTACAGCTGACGACGACATTGCAAGTAAAGATAATAGCACATGTATATGATAGTTGTATTTAAATTCTTAGACCATAGGTTAGTATAGGGCATTTTTTAATTTTAATAATTACTTTTCTTTATTTAATATTTGGTTATGTTTCTTTAAAGAATTTTTGAAACACGTAAGTCCATGACAATGTTTTACGATGGTGTTTTCAATGATTATTTCTGCATAAGAGAGTATATTATGCTGATGGTAGTGAATTTAGGTTAGCAAAAATCTAGGGGTCATTACAGTTGGTATTAGATCTTTAGGTTTTTGATTCTGTAGACTAGCGTATAAGACAGGGTTATTAAGTTCCATGGTCCCACTATTAATGTTTTGTCACCGTCAGGTATGTCCTGCAGAAGATAATAAAAATAAATGTCATTGATTGTATATGTTGTGATTGCTTACTATTATTAAATGTACTTCATGATTAAATTTGATAGCCTGGATTAAGTTTGATAGCCTGGATTATATTATTGTCGAAGCATGATGTTTGACCAAATTATATGTTTGTGAAGATATTGTGCTTTCCAAATCGTATGCTAATTATGATATGTAATATGATGTGAATTACGATAGCGAATAGTAGATTTAAGGAAAATTATATGTTAGTTTTAGAAACATGTTGCCTAGATGACATGGAGGAAGAAGAGGACCTCCTATTAGAGGAAGGGGGACAGGTGAAGAGAGCCCACCACGCGAGGGCTTAGTAATTCGTACAGACGCAGCAGCACGAGAGGCTAGAATAGATCCCACCACAAACCTGATGTGGGAATCGTTCTAGGCGATGATGCATAAAATGGTAGCCACCAAGCAGGCCAAAAGCATGCAATCTACCAGAGGAGTGAGATATTTATGGGATATCAAGCGGTATGTTCCACACACCTTCAATGAAACTGCGGGAGACCCAACATAAGCTCAGCTGTATATTTCGACAATGGAGATGATATTTTTGTTAATGGATTGTCTAGACGATCAGAAGTTGTCATGTGCATCATTCATGCTGAAAAAAGACGTGGAATTATGGTGGCTGAACAACAGAGAAATTTCCATTCTTAATGAAAGTGTTATAGCTTGGTCACAATTCTAGGAGATATTCTTGAATCAGTAGTATCTGAAAGTAGCCTGGCTCAAGAAACAATAGGAGTTTACCCACTTAGCATAGGGTGGACATTCGGTAGATGATTATGCCCCAGACTTCATGAGACTCAAAAGATTTGCGCCCTTACTAGTGGACACTGAGTTAAAAATGGCTGAGATGTTTGTGATGAGTTTGGACTCAAAGATTCGCCACACGGAAAAAGCCATTAACCCTATGACTTATAAGGCCACGCTTAGGACAAGTAAGGCAAAGCCCAAAGATGGACATTCTAAGATAGACTTGGAGGATGATGAGGATCAAGGTGCAATGTATGTGGAAAGCCATATGGGGGCATATGTATGGTAGGGACTAGAGCATGCTTTCGGTGTGGTTAGGAGGGCCACATTGCTATCAACTGCACAATTAAGAATACTAAAAATCTAGTGAATCCATATAGGACATCTTATGGAACTGACAGACTTGTGCAAACTCGTTCACAAGTAAGGGCATACGTGTTCACCAGCAAGGATGTTAGAAGGTTCGACATAGTGGTGATAGGTACATTATCAATCTTGGGACATTATGCTTTCATTATATTTTATTCCGGCTCTACGCATTCATTTATATCTATTCCATTTGTTAGACAAGCAGGGCTTGAACTAGACCCTTATTGCATGTATAATCTGTTAGTGCCCAAGTGGGGATAAACTTAGTTGCTAAATATAGAGTAAAAGATATCAAGTAACATTAACCGGGCGAACCTTTAACGTAGACCTGATAGTTATTAACATGAAAAACTTTAAAGGTAAATACTAGGGATAGATTGGTTAGCTGAAAATCATGCTAGTATAGTCTGTTACAAGAAGAAAGTACTATTTTCACTTCTGTCTGGATCCAGCTTTAAGTTCAAGAGTACATGTGCTAGAGTTACACTAAAACTAGTTTCAACGATGAAAGCCAAGAGATTGGTCCAACAAGGTAGTTAAGCCATATTGGCAAGTATCGTGGATGAAAGAGAAAAAAAAAAGACCTTAGACACGGTGTCCATAGTCAATGAATTTTCGAATTTTCCAAAAAAATTACCAGAAATACCCCCTTCTCGAGCCGTAGATTTTGACATAGAACTCAAGCTGGAAACGAGCCCTATTTCTAAAGCCCCATACTGTATGGCGCCAGTAGAGTTAAACAAACTCAAGATGCAATTATATGACTTGCTGGATAAAGATTTCATTCCACCCTAGCATATCTCCTTGGGGTTCTCCATGTTGGATGATGGAAGTCCTATGTCGGCTAATTTAGGGAATGATATGGGTTTATAACCAAAGAATACTCTCTCCATTAGTATGAGGCCTTGTGGGGAAGCACAAAGCAAAGCCATGAGACCTTATGCTCAAAGTGGACACTATCATACCATTGTGGAGAGTCGTGTTCGTCTAACACTCCAGTGTTCCATTAGTATGAGTCATTTTTGGAAAGCAAAGCCACGAGACCTTATGCTCAAAGTAGACAATATCATACCATTGTTGAGAGTCGTGTTCGTCTAACACTCCAGTATTATTTGTCAAGAAGTTACAGATAATTGAATAAGAGAATAATAAAGAATAAGTACCCACTCTCTCGTATAGAAGACTTGTTTAAATTTATGTTTCGTTGCCCTTTTGATGACAATGTTGTCTGTCCTTTTGGAGTTTGAATGAATATGTTACAGTCTCCCACGTGATAATTTATGTTATTAGTCCAAAGTTAACGTACTTGGTTACAGCCTCTTTCTTTCTTTCTTTCTTTGTTTTCTGCCACATCCATTGAATTAATTATTTAGGACTCCCAACATTTATAGCTTATATTATTTTAGTTCAACGTTATCCTTTTGTTGACTATGTTGTCTCTCCCACGTGGTATGGACCACACCACAGTGTCTCACTGTCCTTTTTTACTTTTCTTTGGTTCAGTATGTTTAGTCTCCCACATGATATAATTTTGCCTATTTATTTCTGCCACATCCATTGCCCTCTCTTACTCCATTTTCTTCTTCTAGCTGTTTCTTTCTTCCCTCATCTTCATTTACCTGCACCATCCTTTCCATCACTTTTCCAAACAAGGTACTTCCTTAATTCTCAAGATTTGGAAACGTAGGTGTTTTAGTTTAAGGGAAGAAGAGTTAGATTGGAGTGCATCGAGAACACGACATAGCTTACAATATGGCAGAAGGTAATAGGAATGGGCAGCTTTGTGGTAATGTTGTGTCATGGATCAAAACAATGCTAGAGCAATTGCCTGTTACTAATGTAAGATGTAGTATCTATCGAGTCCCCAAACTGTTATGTGAGATGAATAATACAGCCTTTATCTCCCAAGGCATTTCCATTGGCCCTTTCACCATCGTAGTCGAGAGGATTTGATAGTCACAGAGCAATATAAACTTCAAGGACTTGCTAACTTTCTACTTCGAATGATGAACATGAGCTCAGTGGAATTTCTTGTGGAAACTGCTCAAACTTGGGTAAAAGACGCTCGAGATTACTATGCAGAACCTATAAACATGAATGACGAGGATTTTATTAAGATGTTGCTGGTGGATGGTTGTTTTATAGTTGAGTTGCTTATATTAAATTATGGCCAATACGACCTAGATGCATTCATTCGAATTGAACACAACGTAGATCTTCAATTCGACAAAAAGATTTCCTCATATAGGAGTTGATTTGGTCAAGTTGGAAAATCAAATTTCTTTCTTTGTTCTTCAACGTCTATTTGACCTTGTAAAACAAAAGGATCCCTCCATCTCCTTTATAAGACTTACAACTGTATTTTTTCATCATGGAATTGTAAATAAATACTATCTTTCTTCTCTCTGGTTGGAGAAATGCCCAAAGTATTTCTTCGATTTCTTAAGCTTCTTCTTCGTCCCCACGATACCTTCTAAGAACAATAGTAAAGAAGAATCAATTATTCCTCCATCGATAACTGAGCTTCACGAAGCCGGTGTCACCATCAAGAAAGCAGAAAATGGCGGAGGTTTGATGAATGTGAGCTTCAAAAATGGGGTTTTTGAAATCCCACCCATACTTATTGATGATTACTTTGAAACCATGATGCGAAATTTGATAGCGTTTGAGCATTTTTATGTTGGTAATGACAACAAGTGTATCCAACATATGTCATTACTAGATCATTTGATATGTACAGAGAAAGATGTGAGTGTACTTGTGCAAGCCGGAATCATAATAAACGAAATTGGAGGTAGTAGTATAGAAGTTTCAGAACTGTTTAATAATCTCTGTAAATTTGTTACAGTCCCAAATTGTTGCCACTTCAACGATATCAACAAAGCTTTACGAGAACACTGCACTAGACGATGGAACAAGGCGAAAGCTATACTCAAACATAATTATTTCAATACTCCTTGGGCTATTGTCTTCTTAGTTGGTGCAATCTTAATCCTTATTTTAACCATGCTTCAAACTATATTTTCTGGTATACCAGCGTTCTCTAAGAAGTGAAATCTATCCAAATAATATATGTATGTTTCTTTTAAATTTTCCTCGTTCCATCTAACCTTATTAAATGTTAACTTTGTAGTTGCCATTCTTTTTAAATAAATATTATGTTACATTTATATTTGTTATCATACCTATAGTTCTTTAATGAACCATAATCTTATGCTAAAAGTTCAAGTACTACGTTTTTCATATTATCTCTATTCTTTGTTTGTCATAGAAAAACGTTTAAGATTGACACGAGTCCATGAAAATTTGTGTTTGTGAGGGAAGGGTGCATAATGATAAAGTTTTGAAGTTTTTGTTTACTCTTTGCTTGTTTTTTTTTTTTTTTTTTTTAATATTTGTTTTATACTAAACAATTAAAACTATTTAGATATCAATTCTTTTTGTAATTTAAGTAATGAAGTTTTGTTTCTATTAAAACTATATTAGTTGGATCTTCTCCAAATTTGGATATGTTTTAGAAAATACACGGCTAAAACATATTTTTTACCCATTCAAAATGAAGGTTGACGAAAAGATATTTTTTACCAAAATTTTAGAAAATTTGATTTAAAATTCTTTTAGAAAATTTGATTTTAAATTTATGGCAGTTCTTGGTATTTCAAAGTTAATTTAAGAGCAGTCATTTGGATCAATAATCAAGCAGTGTTCAGCCTTAGCCTTCAACCGTGAGAAATTAACATTTAGATTTTGGGTTTTGAATTTCTTCTAAATTTGAGAGTTGTAATTCACTGTTTCCCTTCAAACTTTTTTCTACCCCTTCTAAAAAGTATTGTCCACAAATCCTCGGAAGAAACCAAGAGTTTGAAAATGTTCCTAACTTATATATCCAATTTCATCCGTCATTATATATGTTTAAAAGCTTAGAATCGCATTCTCACGTTACACATGAATTCATCATGTCTAACCTATCACGTTCATACCATCAACAAGCATTTTCATCAAGAATCATGTCCAATTGAAGAAAAATATATTTGGGTAAGATTTGAGGTTAAGTTCAAATTTCATTCCCTAAACAAAAATTAAGCATTTCATTAAAGACCTAGTAAGGACTAGAGGGAGCTGCTGAGGAGGATTTGAGTTTCTGTATTTTGGTTGACTTCCAATTGAGCCTTTGACTTAAACATCAGCCACTTACTTAAGCATGAGGTAAGTATAAGGAAGAAGTTTCGTGAAGAAGTCATGTCTTGAAAAGGTCTCAATCAACTTGACAAATAAGAAATTCCTGTGAGTTTACACCAGCGAGAAAACATATTTTTACCCAACTTTGGCGAATTATAACTTGAGCTACATCACACGAAAAGGTAAAATATACCGTAGCTCTTCCTTAATATACCATGATCAAGTTTTAAAGAAATCGAGAGAGAAAAGGCACTAGAATAAGCTGAAAAGGTCGAGTTTAAAACGACGGAGGAATAGACGGCTTGCGTCCTTTTCATTTTTGTAAGAAGAAGATGATGACATGGTTGGTTCAACCGAAACAACCACGTCAGCCTAAATTTTAACCCTTGGCACGTTCTCATAAAAAATTTTATGCTTCTAAAAGTTAACTCTCTAAGAAAGCTATCAAAGAAAATTTGGAGTAAACCAGATACCCAAAACTTAGAACGAGATTGCGAACATCAACTAAGAGGTAAGTAGCCAATTTGAATTTTTCTTAAAGAAATACGGGTAGAGGTTGCTTGAAAATAAATATAAACCGTATATTATGCTATATTTAAAGGATAAAAGAAAAATACTACATAGTGTTTTTCTCAAGAGTCAAGTAAGGTTAAAATAACCCACTTAATCACTCTATTGTAAAATTTTAATGTTGGGCATAATATGACATGACATATAAATGAAATTTTGTAGTCCTGGGATAAGGTCAAGTAACTACACCAAAAAATGATATAAAATAACCAAGTTCATAACCTATATAACCTTTACACGTTATTTTAATATAGTTGAAATTACTATCCTACCCCTAAAGTCTCTTAATACAGATTTATGATTTGTCCAAGTACCTCAACAAAAAACATGCTATGATTATTATAAAGATTTACACAAGCTATTATGATAAGTATATGTATACATGATCTATAAGCTTGAATTAGGGTCAAGAAATTATGATAAGGCTCTTATATGTAGTTGTGCTCTAAGATTAACCTTTGGAGTAAGAAACTAAGAAAACACTCCAAAGGCAAGTACCGAGCACAACACAAACCCTAAGATTACCGAGACTTAAAAGAACATAAAAACATAAAATATTATAAAAGATGGAAATACCGGTAATAACCTCCTCACAAAAATTCATGAAATTTTCACGAACCCCAGAGTTTTATGAAATATATGAAGTTATGAATTACTTATGCTCATGAGGATTATATGAATACATGCTTTAGGGCCCTAAACTCTATGCATGATATGAATTTAGAGTGTGTTATAAGTAAGCATTATCTTAGAGTGCTACTCCAAGGGCATGGACGGTGACGACCCATATTTTTGCTTTTGAAATAAATTCTACTATATGCATTCCTTAATTACTATACACGGAAAATTCTTTAAAAACATTTTAAAACGATGTCATGGACTTATATGTTCATAATAAAAATCGTTATACAAGAGCCAAAAAATAGGAAGGGAATAAACAATGCTTTTGTTTATCCTAAGGGCTACAAGAAACATGAATAATGCATCTATCCTAGCTTTAGTCCTACGATCATCTCCACAGCGTTGTCATCTGTGCAAAGGTGTCTTTCCTTTACCTAAAAAGTAAGGATAGCACATGCTTTGAGTATTTTAAAAAATACTTGGTATCATAAAACATCATTTCATGGCCTTGGTCGAACTTCTAATCTTAGTAAAATTGGATGCCAATTGGTATCTATTTAATAGATTGTGATTTAGTTAAGTTACTTTCTACTATTCTTGATACTAGTTGAGTGATCTAGTCGATACCACACTGTTACTTGTTTGCCAATTGGTCTCCTTGTCATTTCTGCAATGGGAAATGGAATAATGGATGTAGGTTGTGTCAGTACGACACCATTAGCAAGAGGAAGCAAAGTAGAGCATAATAGATCAAGTGATCCCATTGTTGAGAGTGCGGTAATAGGCATACAAGTAGATGCTTAATATAACTGCTCTTTCTCATTTGATGGATGATATTCACAGATCCCACTACAGTATCAATAGAACTTCGGGAGGTAGTGATTGCTAGCATAGGTGTCTCCTGGGTATCAAAGGAATATGATTCTTCATGCTAAAATATAGCTTCGTATTCACTTTTGGACATTCATCTTTGCTCCCTTGAATAATCGAGGAAGGCATCTTAATTTGCTGCCTCTAGTGAAAATGATCACTCTAAAGTGGGTTTGTTAGTGAGAGTGGTGGGAAAAAGAGATACAATTGTATAACCACGGTTTTATATCCATTTATGTTTCTATTTATCCATAAATGAAATTTGTGTGCATTCTTTTAAAATTCAACAATAATCATCTAGTTATTTGGTTACCGTTCTAAAGAAATTCAGCATTCAACCTCTTGTGTGCTCGAAACTACCGTCAGACTATGATCTTAATACTCAACTTGTGAAAATATTTTGAACATTTTTGTTTCAATATTATTTGTGATTTATATAATTATTGAAACCATCTTTCTTCATCTTTGAATACATCCTTTTATTTTGGGTGAAGAATTTTCTCTAGTTCTTGCCTACGATTGAATCACAATATTGGAATATTTTAAATTAATTTTAAGATTAAAGATCGTTGAATAAAGTAATGACGACAAGTTCATTTTATACCTTTTATTTTGATCTAATACATATATGCTTCCTAATTATTTTATTTACATTTTTATGAGTTAGGTTTCGAAGATAATTTACATTATAAATACTTTAATTCAAATAATATTTTAATAACATTTTAATATTTATATTCAAGCCCATGATATTGAGGAAGTAAAATGTTAGAAGATAAGCCTATCAAAAAATATAATTAGAGAATTTATATAATAAATGAGTCATTTTACTTATAATCGTCCTATTCACTTAGTAGTACTTTAATGTGCATAATTAAGAGTTGAGTTTGACAAAATTTGAGGAAAAAAAAGAGAGATAAGTATATATAGATAGATAACTCTATGATTATTTTATTGTGGCCTATGCCATTTTCATAGTTAAGAGACCCTAACGCCCTCATGTTTATAAAGAGAGGGCTTAGTCCAAGTAGAGAGAAGTCTAATTCTAGTTGAAATCCTTGAGGCCAGGTCCAAAGGAACAGAGAATGGGCTCAACACAGGGATTCCAAGAGTACTGCACCTTTGCAACAAGTGACCAAGGAATACCGTCGTCATTTAAAACTTCTATCACAATACTAAAAATATAATTGCTTGCATTACTACGGCTTGACTGACCTCTCACCACACGCTTGTAAATGAAATGATGTTGATTAATCTTGTTATACTCTTCCAAACCTTCCACCTTGTTGCACTCTTTCTTCATTGACATCTTTAATTGGAATTAGATCTTCAGACAACACTTCATCACAACTCATTTTGGGACACCTTTTATAAATAGTTTCAACAAACTTACTTCGCTCATGAATACTTAGAAGTTCGATATTTATAATTGGGGCTGAACGCTACTCAAATTGATATAGCCGAATCTCACAACAAAGACTAATTGATCATACCTCTATTAAGAGATAACTTCGAATCAAATTCTTTATTAGGAGATAACTTCGAATCAAATTCTTTATTTAGGATAATGGTTGCATTGTTTAGTCATACAACCGAGACTAGTCTATTAATCTCTCTCAAATATTGTATGGTATTGATGATTCTCTACCTAAGTAATTTTAAGCTTCAAGCTTCATACTAAAAGGAATCAAAACTCCAAGTACCAACATAGATAAGTGTCAATTTTTATTCTCTAATTTAATTTCAAATAAAAATAAGATATATAAGAGACATAAATATGATACCACGTAGATATGATAAAAAAAAATATTTTAAAAAAAAGATCTAGGACATGATACATGATATGAATTTATTAAATTTTATAAAATAGTTTAATATATGTTTCAATCCCAAAATTTATTCAAAGTCAATTGGTCAGATACAAAATGTTGGATTATAAATATACATAGATTTAAAGATGGGACATGAAAATAAGTTTTCATAAGTTATTCTCCTTCGATAAAGAGTATTTGATACACTTTTAGAATTAAGGGTTCTTTCTCCTTCTTCCTCCTTCTTCCTCCTTTCTCTATTTTTAATTAAAAAAATAAGTTAAAAGGTGAGAACAAAGAGAGGAGAAATCAAAATAAATAAATAAATAAAGTGTGTTTTTGTGGTATTTATACCTTAGGTTTTTTTAAAAAATGACATGACATCTTGTCTGTATTTATGGCTTACATAATACGTGTATATTT
The DNA here is from genome assembly GCF_002738365.1 of Cucurbita moschata. Taxonomy (NCBI): domain Eukaryota; kingdom Viridiplantae; phylum Streptophyta; class Magnoliopsida; order Cucurbitales; family Cucurbitaceae; genus Cucurbita; species Cucurbita moschata. Next base: position 99,728 of record NW_019268614.1, on the reverse strand, counting down.
AGAGAATTTGAAACTAAAAAACGATACCAAGTGTTATAAAAGTCTAAAACTATAAACTTGGTTCCTATAAAAAGAAATAATATTGGCATGATTTAAGAAGGTCGACATTATAGATATATATTTGACGATATCGAGTTCTTCATAGAAAGTACTATATTTCGTGATATGAATAAATGTCAAACTCTGACTTAAAATGGAGAGCATGGACCCTCAATTTCTATTTAACATATAATAGACATTTTATAGAGAAATATTTTACTAAAAAATTTATAATAAAAATATGACTTTGGTCTTACCTATCTTTTCTAAGGTCTTTAAATAAAATGAGACAGTCGAAAATAACATAAAATAAAAATGCTCTATACTAACGGAAATGCAAACTAACCTATGCTAACCTATAACTTACTAAATTAAAATTGAAAAACTACTCTAAGTCATACATTTGTGATCATATGAACAAATAATAACTAGTGTGAGTTATTCTAGAAAGTCATAGATTCATAATGGATTCCTGAGAGGGTTCTAGATTTGAGGTGCTTCCTTTAGGTGTATCTTAAGTTCCATCTTGATTTAGGTTCCAAACTTTCTCCAACTATCTAGAAATCTTAAACTTATCCTCATGTCATATAAAATAGACCTTATAGAAGATAGTTGATAATTTGGAGCATGTCTAGACCTTGAGTTAGGATATGACTTTTTGTTTCGTTTTCAGGAACTAAACCTTAGAGATTATCATGTCATGCATCATATTTTAACCTTGAAAACTCTTCCAAAGTAACTCTTAATTTTCTCCCCATGAATGCATAGCTGGCGTTGTAATAATCGTAGCATCCTTCTGGTAAATTGTGATGCAGGGCATCTCATTTAGATGAGGGAAATAATAAGTTAATCATGACATCCTTCTCATGGTACATGTAGTATAGCATCCCACCAAAAGAGGAACAGGGGCCTTTGTGATACACTTTGTGATGGGAGATAATGGTTACTTCCCATGGATCCTAGCAACTTGTTAAGCATGATATTTGCATTAACCTAGGTGTTTTCAAACCTTGAACTTTTTGTTTAGAGTCACTTGTAGGAATCGCTGGATTTTTATATGACCCTAAATTAAGTATGAATTAAGAATATATGAAAGAAAAACTCAAGGTATCGTGAGTTAAGACCCTGAACCGATCTAATTGCTCGAGATTTAGGTAACATTAAAATATCCCACTAAATGAACTCCGCTGCCTATAAAATTTTAGTGTTGAGCATATTATGGCATGTTGAGGTTATGTATGAAATTTGGTGATCATTGAATAAGGATAAGTAGGTAAACCAAGGAATGATGTACAATGACCATAACGACCCAAAGGTAATTTACCTTCGGTCCATGACCTAAATGACCTCCAAATGCTAAGAAACTTTGTAGTAGATCTTAGTTTATGATATTTAAGAATGTCGTGAAGTTTGAAAGCCATTAGAATTCGTTAAGTAGCAAAACAAAGAATTAGGAGTAAAATGACCAAAATACCCCTAGGACTACTTGTGATAATTCAAGGTCTATACCAGCCTCAAACGATTTTCTATTCTTATAAGGCCTATTCCTAAGGACAAGAAGGTATGTTCAAGGTTCAAGTTGATTAGAGCAAGTTTGGAACCTAAACCAAGATAGAACCTAAGAAACGCCTAAAGGAAACACCTCAAGATTCAAGACCCTTCTAGAACCCTATAAGGAATTCATCAGGAATCTATAACTTTCTAGAATAACTCATGCTAGTTATTATGGTGAGTTCATATGATTACGAATGCATGCTACAACTTCGCCTCAAGGAATTTAGAACCCTTGACTTACAAGATTGAGAATCAAGAACAATTCCACACAAGCTCTACAATTAACCAAGTAAAAAGAATGCGAGGTACCACTCAAGGTTAAGGGACCAAGGACCTCCCTCAGAAAGAAGGCTAAGTACCACTCAAGGATAAGAGACCAAGGTCCTAAAACTCATAAACTCAAGAAAACTCTTAAGACCTCCCACTACAACATGTTCATGACTCAGACTACGCTGCTCGAAACGTATGAAGCCTTGAGCATAAGTACTCAGACTATGCCGCTTGGAACGTATGAAGCCTTGGGCATAGGTAGTCTGTACCATAGGGTAAGCCTTGGGTGCAGGATTTCAGACTACACTACTTGGAACACATGAAGCCTTGAGCATAGGTATTCAGACTATGCTACTTGGAATGCATGAAGCCTTAGGCATAAGTATTCAGATTGTGTTTTAAATTCTTATGTATGAACTTTGTTTTAAAATAATGTAAATTAATGTTTATTATGTTTTAAATTCCTTTGTTTTATTTTGCAAAAAATTTACCTGTGTTTTTGGAGTCATCGAGTCAGCCTAGTCCTTACGTATGGTTTGTTTGATGACTTTTGTCAGTAACAAAGATAAATTAAATTATAAGCACTTTCAAGTTCAAAAAGTATTTAATAACAAATCACTTAAACATTTATGTACACTTTTTTTATAATCTTCACATTGGTACGGATGATACAACTATGATACAACGATTACAAATGTGCTAAAAAGAGAGAGAGAAAAGATAATCATATAAGGATAAATATATCATTATGACTATGCCATTTTCATAGATAAAAGAAAGTAATGCCCACGCACATATGGAGAGGGCTTATTGTAAGGACATATAACATTCTAATCCTTGGAGAAATCTTTCGGGACATCTTCAAAGGATAAGAGAAAGGACACTTTTTTAAGAAGCCAAGTGCACCATCTTTGCAATATATGACGAAGGAATACTATTTTTATTTGATGGGGATCGATACCAGTCGTTAGCTCTGATACTAGTTGTTGGGAATCGATATCAGTTGTTAGCTCTGATACCATTTGTTAGGATCGCACAACAACGCACACGCTCGATCTAGATGAACACAAAGAACAGGATAGAGAAAAGTGCAAGGAGAACTCTGGCTAAAAGGATTTTTTGTATTGATGACTTCACGTATGTACAGTAAGAGAGAATTACAGAGAATTGAAAGTACATCTTCAAAGCTCTACCGGACGGGATATATATAGTTCAATTTACCATATACAGCTTTACCAGATTTAAGATCTACTATATATAGCTTTACCCGATTTAACCATCTACTATATATAGCTATTTACCATATATAGCTTTATCGGATATAGCTTTACCAATATAGCTTTACCGGATATAACCGTTGATCAAGCTATAAATAAGCATCAGGCTCCATAACCTAACAATTCTCCCACTTGGAGACTGATCTAGTCAACCAAGAATTTCACTCTTAAACGACCATGAGCATCTTCACTGCACCATACCAATTGAGGTTTTGCACAACCTCAATATTCCAACATCAATACATTTTGTCAACATGTTTGTTGGATTCTTTGCACCCTCTATCTTCTCCAAACACGTCACCATCTTCAACTAACCTCCGAGTGAAATGGTATCGCCTTCTGTGTTTTGAATGATAGACCGGATTCCTCGCCAACAGCATGAGTCTCAGGAGTTTCTTGAGTATCTGCTACAACATCACTATGTGAATCTTTCAGCAACTCAATCTCAACTCCCACTTGCTTCACCTCTGGTTTCTCAGCAAGAGTCTTAGGAGTTTCTTGAGTATCCGCTACAACATCACTATGTGAATTTTTCCAACAACTCAACCTCAACTCCCACTTGCTTCACCTCTGGTTTCTCAGCAAGAGTCTCAGGAGTTTCTTGAGTATCCGCTACAACATCACTCTGTGAATCTTTGAGCAACTCAACCTCAACTCCCACTTGCTTCACCTCTGGTGTTTCAGCAAGAGTCTCAGGAGTTTCTTGAGTATCTGCTACAACATCACTCTGTGAATCTTTGAGCAACTCAACCCCAACTCCCACTTGCTTCATCTCTGGTGTTTCAGCAAGAGTCTCAGGAGTTTCATGAGTATCTGCTACAACAACACTATGTGAATCTTTCCAGCAACTCAACCATAAAATCCCACTTGCTTCACCTCTGGTTTCTCAGCAAGAGTCTTAGGAGTTTCTTGAGTATCCGCTACAACATCACTATGTGAATTTTTCCAGCAACTCAACCTCAACTCCCACTTGCTTCACCTCTGGTGTTTCAGCGACGCTTCCGGCCGAAACAACCCCCTCTGGAGTTTCAGCGACGCTTCCGGCCAATGCAACCCACTCTGGAGTTTCAGCGACGCTTCCGGCCGACGCAACCCCCTCTGGAGTTTCAACGATGCTTTCGGCCGACGCAACCCCCTCTGGAGTTTCAGCGACGCTTCCGGCCGACGCAACCCCCTCTGGAGTTTTAGCGACGCTTCCAGCCGATGCAACCCCCTCTAGAGTTTCAGCGATGCTTCCAGCCGACGCAACCCTCTCTGGAGTTTTAGCGACGCTTCCGGCCGATGCAACCCCCTCTGGAGTTTCAGCGACGCTTCCAGCCGATGCAACCCCCTCTGGAGTTTCAGCGACGCTTCCGACCGATGCAACCCCCTCTGGAGTTTTAGTGACGCTTCCGGCTGACGCAACCCCCTCTGGAGTTTCAGCGACGCTTCCGGCCGATGCAACCTCCTCTGGAGTTTCAGCGACGCTTCCGGCCGATGCAACCCCTTCTGGAGTTTTAGCGACGCTTTTGGCCGACGCAACCCCCTCTGGTGTTTCACCGACGCTTTCGGTACTTTTCTTCAATTCTCTAACAGTCTTTGTGAAGCTAACTCGTTTCTGCTTGCTCATAACGTAGTTCTCACAACGACCCACATCAACAGATTTAAGACCTTCTAAAAATTCTTTCGCAGCCAGCCTTTTCATTCCTTTCGCGCTCATAGGTTCAAGTCTATTGTGTTGTAGACTTGAATTTGAAGCACTCTCAGCAACAACAGCTATGTTCATACACCCTGCAGTGGTGTATAGGGTTCCAGATTTTGAGCCACGTGCTACCACCATAGCACCCTTCATAATCTTCCACGAACCGTTCCCTAACTTTGTTGCATAACCTGTGCTGTCCAACTGTCCAAGAACCTTAGAAACTTACCAGATTAAGAGCCAAGAACATTACCAAACAAGCTTTACAACTACAAAGCTAAGAAGAATGCTAGGTACCACTCAAAGATAAAGGGACCAAAGTCCCTAGACATAAAAATTCAAGAATGCTAAGCAATACTCTAAGCATGTCCAATTGTGGCCCATAACTCCCACCAGCAATTCCATTGCCTGATTCACCTATTCTAATTGAATTGCCTCTCCTCTCCTTGAACTGTAAAAGAAGAATGAATGAGACTCAACCTCAACCCGCAGTGCTTTATAAGGAGGCCTTTTTCCTCTTCTAGGTGGGATGTCTGCACCGTGTTTCCTTGCAGGATGTTATGTTTGGCCTCATTTCCCTCACCTAGATGAGATGCCCCTGCGCCATGTTATGATTTGCAGGATACCATGTTCATGTATGCACCGATCACGCAACCTATATGGTCTATGTTAAATTATGCGACCTTTATGGTCTATGCCATGTTCATGCATGCATCGATCACGTGACCTTTATGGTCTATCATAGGGAGAATCTATGGCCACGATGGAGCAAGAAGAGAATAAGTTATTCTAGCCATGAATTAAGAACCCCCTAAGACCTCCCACGGCACATCATGTTTATGACTTAGACTACGCTGCTTGGAACGTATGAAGCCTTGAGCGTAGGTATTAAGATTGTGTCGCTTGGGACACATGAAGCCTCGGACACAGGATGACAAGTTTATGTCTAGTACCGTAAGTCCTCAGGGGAGTGTCTTAGAAAATGAATTAAGAAACATAACAAGAACTTACAACAAGAACAAGAACAAGAACAAGAACAAGAACAAGCAGGAACAAAAAGTGTGGTACCCTAGCATATCAAGGACATGATTAAGAGCCTGCAAGTAGGCTGCAGTCTTGTACTCATTCCTTATTCTCCATTTTTTTTTCAGGAAATAAGGAGCTTGTCGAGGTCGGGAGCGAACTCTGTTGCAGGTGCCATAGATAAACCTCACTCGTCGTCCTTCAACCCTTTTGTGTCGTCCCTTAACTTGTGTTTTAACTGTTGTATTGTGTTTTAAAATACTTTGTGTAAACTTTATTTTGATATAATGTTTGATATATTTTAAGTTTGGGTTGTTTTATTTTATGAAAAATTTATCCAAATTAATCTTAATATCATTTTACTCTACTTCTATTTTTTTTTTCTTCTCTCTTTTTCTTCTCTCTTTTTCTTCTCTCTTTTTCTTCTACTTCTATTCTAGTAAAGAAAGCAATTCAACTAAATTAGTCTTAAATCATTTTACTCTACTTCTATTTTTTTTTCTTCTATCTTTTTCTTCTACTTCTATTCTATTAACTTCTATTTTTTTTCTTCTCCATGTATCGGTATATTCTACTTCTATTCTTGTTTCTTCTCTTTTTTTTCTCTCTACCGTAATTTTAGTAATTAACAACTTCTATTCTTTTTTCTTCTTCTCTCTACAGTAGTTAACTTTACAGTAATTTTAGTAATTATTCTTTTTTCTTCTCTCTACAGTACTGTTTTTCTTCTCTATACAGTAATTAACTCTACAGTAATTTTAATAATTAACCTTTTTCTCTTCTATACAGTAATTAACTCTACAGTAATTTTAGTAATTAACATTTTCTTCTCCATTTACTTGTGTACTCTACTTCTATTTTTTTTTTTCTCTAACTTCTATTCTTTTCTCTTCTCTACAGTAATTAACTTCTATTCTTTTTTCTTCTCTCTACCGTAATTAACTCTACAGTAATTTTAGTAATTAACTTCTATTCTTTTTATTACTATTTTTCTTCTTTCTACAGTAATTAACTTCTATTCTTTTTTCTTCTCTCTACCGTAATTAACTCTACAGTAATTTTAGTAATTAACTTCTATTCTTTTTATTACTATTTTTCTTCTTTCTACAGTAATTAACTTCTATTCTTTTTTCTTCTCTCTACGGTAATTAACTTCTATTCTTTTTTCTTCTCTCTACAGTAATTAACTTCTATTCTTTTTTTTTTTCTCTCTACAGTAATTAACTCTACAGTAATTTTAGTAATTAACTTCTATTCTTTTTTCTTATCTCTACAATAATTTTAGTAATTAACTTATATATTTTTTTTCTCTCTACCAGAATTAACTTCTATTCTTTTTTCTTCTCTCTACAGTAATTAACTTCTATTCTTTTTTCTTCTCTCTACACCAATTAACTTCTATTCTTTTATCTTCTCTCTGCAGTAATTATCACAAACCCTATGTAAATAATTTTACAGCGGTCTAGATCTAAAAGATATAATAATAATTGCTCATGGATTTCATGAACAAAGAAAATAAATGAAATAATGATGATACATTCCATAAACAACTTAATATATAGTCCATAATAAGGGCATTTGGTCTAGTATGATTCTTGCTTTGGGTGCAAGAGGTCTCGAGTTCGATTCTCAGAATGCCCCTCCAAAAGAAAAAAAGCACAATTTTGAAAGAAAAAAAATAGGGCATTTGGTCTAGTTGTATGATTCTTGCTTTGGGTGCAAGAGGTCTCAAGTTTGATTCTAGAAATGCCCCTCCAAAAGAAAAAAAACACAATTTTGAAAGGACAAAAAAACCCAAAGGAATGCGTGGCAATGTATAGCTTCAACTTATATAAATTTTATATATAGACTAGCAACTAAAAATTATAGATCTAGTACAAAGGCATTTGGTCTAAGTGGTATGATTATTGTTTTGGGTGTGAAAGGTCTCAAGTTCGATTCTCAAAATGCCCCCAACAATATTATATCAAAATGAATTATGCAAGATAATATGATTTAACATGTGGTTTTTAAACATCTGGACTTCAAAAAGAGCATTATCTTTCTAGAAACTTTTCATTATGTTGTCCGCTGTCGTCTGTCACAATCCTTTTAAGGAAAATGCACCCAAATAACCGATGAAGAAGTTTCAGGGAGCCATAGGTTCGAATCCTGTCACCTTGATGTGGTATTCTTAGGGGCCGAAGTGCAAAGCCCCGTAGTCTATCCGTGGTCAGGAAGGCAGGCATGTTGTCCGCTGTCGTCACATTGCGCCAAAGTAATCGATGAAGTTTTAAGAGAGCCATAGGTTCGAATCCTGTCACCTTGATGAGGTATTCTCAAGGGCCGAAGTGCAAAGACCCATAGCCTATCCGTGGTCAGGAAGGCAGGCGAACCGCGCACACTGAAAAAAAAAAGATCTCCTTTTCTATCACACGTAAAATTGTCATTCTTTTGTCTTTTGAAACCCCTTACCTTATCAATCATCAGGCAGGTTTTTGGTATCATAATCGAGATAATTATTATGAAAAAGCTAATTCACTAGTGTGACTTAGATACCCTTTCTTTGTGGTATCAGTCATGCTATTTGAATAGCCTGAAGTCATCATAGCCTCTCCACCGGTTCTGAAGATTCCTTCGGTATCAATGTGCTCCAATGAAAGAGATCAAACTCTTTCCTAAACCAGAACCGGGCACAAAACGCCGAGGAGAAAGTTGAAAGCGAGCTCTTTTCGCGTATACGCAATCTCAAAACCCAATTAGCTCACGGACTGTCTCCTCAACCCTAGCGAGTATGAGTGCTTGGTAAGAGAGAATGTCGAATGAGAAAGACATTCGATTACGGCAACATTCGCAACTACCAAAGTGTACTAGAGAAGAGAATTTTTAAAGGCAGATTTTATGTCAGTTGTCAACTCTTCAAAGAGAAAAGCTTTCTTCCAAACCTACAAAGAAACTGAGCGATGCGAGTTAAGAGCTCAGTGGTATTCTCACATGGAAACCGTAGAAGAAAACATACCATTCTTCGAATGGTGTGAAGAAAATATTTTACAAATATGCACTTTGTCTTAAAGAAGCTGGAAGACTACCAGAAGAGGCGAAGTATATTCAAAACATCCTCCATTAGAAGAAGTCGAATTCGACAATTACTATGGAGAAAATGTCAAAGCTAGTCCTTTCAAAACTATCCCAGAAGGGCTAGAAAAGGGTAATCCGACCCTAAAGGATATCAAAAATATCCAACATCAAAATAATTATTCAAACAAGATTTTATCTACGATCTCCACTCAGCTTAAGAGTATCGAAGGGAAAATCTTGAAGAATTCTGGTACTCTGCAAGAACAACCGGGCAGCTCAGTACGAAAGTGGATGAGTCAATCCCAATACTCAGACTGGCAAACCTCGACATATTTACAAAAAGAATTTCAAAAGAAGAGGCCGTTATGGCCAAAATAGAAGAAAAGTTGGATAGCATCCTAAATCCTAGAATAACACATCAGGATTCATCTGTCAATGTCGTAAACAATGACGACGAAATCCAGGAATTCGAAGATGAGATTTTGGATGGGGTTGAAGAACCTCTCTACAATCGAATCGAAAGAATCTCCAGGAAAGTCAAAATAATACCAGTAATCAGAAAAACTGGTATCCTCAACCGTCTTTTCCGGATATTCAATTCGAAGAAAAGACTCTACAAACTCAAGCCCACTATGATGGCATGGCAATCTATGAATGGAATATCGATGGATTGTCTGACTATCTGATAATGAATGTTGTCAATGAGATGATGATGGCCGCAGGCGCGTATAAATTACAGGGCCATAAATCTGACCATCAGATAGCTCAAGTTTTAGTAACCAGATTTACCGGGCAACTCAAAGACTGGTGGGACAAATATCTCGACGAAACAACTCGCCAACAGACATTAAACCACTATGTCGTTAGGCCAACTACTCAAGTCATCAAAGAAGAATGTCCATCAACTAGGACTGAAATACAACATGAAAGGGTAGAGGATGCTGTCAACACCCTCATTTATACCTTCGTAGAATTCTTCGTCGGCGACCCTCTAAAATACTAGGAGAGATCCGCCGAGATACTCATGAACCTGAAATGCCCTACCTTAGGTGATTTCAGGTGGTACAAAGACATGTACTTCAGCAAAGTTCTTATTAGAATAGATAGTTTGTTGGAATTCTGGAAAGAGAATTTTGTCAGTGGACTACCAAAACACTTCTCAAGGAGGATCAAAGATGGTCTTAAGACAAAGTATAATGGAACAATTCCATGGCAAACTTTGTCTTACGGATCCATAACATCCTTCATCATAGAAGAAGGACTCAGACTTTGTAATGAGTCAAAGATTCAAAACAAGCTCAATTCTTCGATATCAAACAGAAAAGAGCTTGGAAGATTTTGTGATCAATATGGATGCAAGGGGATAGAAGCTCCCTCAACCTCTAGAAGAAAGAAGGTTAAGACGCATCCAAAACCTTATAATTCATACAGGCCTAGAGAAAAGTATCGGAATAGACCCGTGCAGTCTCAAAAGCCAACGTATTCAAGGAGGAAGTATACTCCTACAAAATTCCATAAAGGAAAGAAAAGGCAAACTTGCTTCAAATGTCGAGATGAACGACATTATGCTAATAAGTGTCCGATCAGAGGAAAGATCAATGAGTTAGAGATAGATCAAGAGTTGAAAAATCAGCTACTACGACTAACTCTAACCGACTCAGAATAATCCAGCGAGGGAGAAATCCTTGAACTCCAAGAAGAATCCGATTCTTATTCTAGCACAGAATACGAATCAGAACAAGAAGGAAAAAGGACGTGCGAAGGATGCATAAATGTCCTTACAAAGGATCAAGAAATTCTACTCGAAGTAGTAGAAAAAGTTCAAGATACAGAAATTCAACAAAAAATCGCTCAACGACTTAGAGATGCCATGACAATCTCTAAGCCACTTGAAAGGGAAGAAAGAAATCCCTACAGACTTCAATCAGTTCTCCAAAGATTTGAAAAACCAAGAGAACTCACTACTCAAGATTTATAAAGAGAGATTAATAATCTCAAACAAGAGGTACAAACATTATGATCTGAAACTAGGTCAGAATCTTATATGCTTCGTTAAGAAATTTTCAATCTTTAGGAAAGGCTGCCCAAACAAAGAGAAACGGCGCAATCGAACCTGGACGAAGAAGATTTTCAAAGTTCCTTCGTTGGAGCCATCACTACTTCTCAATATAAAAAATGGTACGCTCTCATTACCTTAAAAATTTATGATTTCAAAATCACACTAAAGGCTCTCATAGATACTGGAGCCGATCAAAATTGCATTCAAGAAGGCCTTATACCTACAAAGTATTTTGAAAAAACTACTGAGGGCCTTAGAGGTGCTAACAACAACAAACTCAAAATTAATTACAAACTATCAAAAGTTCATGTTTGCAATGATGAAATTTGCTTCGTAAATTCCTTCCTTTTAGTAAAGGACTTAGGACAAGAGTTAATCCTAGGAACTTCTTTCATTACTCAATTATATTCTTTTAAAATAACTGAAAAAGGATTAGAGTCAAAGGCTTTAGGAAAGAAGATAAAATTTAATTTCCTTTCGCCCATAAGGATTAGTTAAATAAATAACCTTCAAAAGAATACAATTATTTGATCTTAAAGGAAGAAATTTCATTCAAAAGAATAGAAGAACAGATTCAAAATAAGACTGTCCAGTCAAAAATCAAAACTTTACAAACTCATATAGAAAGGGAGATTTGTTCCACTATCCCTAATGCCTTTTGGAATAGGAAGCAACACATAGTTGATCTTTCTTATGTCAAAAACTTCGAGGAGAAAAATATTCCTACGAAGGCCTGACCTATTCAAATGAATAGAGAATTACTAACATTCTGCAAAGCAGAAATCAATGATCTTTTGTAGAAGGGTCTTATTAGACCGTCAAAGAGCCCCTGGTCATGTGCGGCTTTTTACGTCAACAACCAGGCAGAGAAGGAACGAGGAGTCCCGCGACTGGTAATAAACTACAAACCCTTAAATAAGGTTTTGGAATGGATTAGATACCCAATTCCAAATAAATCAGATTTAATGCAAAGAATTTCAAATGCAAAAGTATTTTCAAAATTTGATATGAAATCAGGATTTTGGCAAATCCAGATTTCAGAAAAGGACAAATATAAAACGGCTTTCAATGTCCCTTTCGGACAATACGAATGGAACGTTATGCCATTTGGGCTAAAAAAAGCTCCATCCAAATTTCAAAAAATTATGAATGATATTTTCAATCCTTTTCAAGACTTTTCGATTGTTTATATTGACGATGTTCTGATTTTTTCTCAAAACATCGATCAACACTTTAAGCATCATCAAACATTTTTTACGACAGTCAAAAGAAACGGTTTAGTTGTGTCTAGACCCAATATTAAAATTTTTCAAACAAAAATCCGTTTTTTTGGATTTAAAATTCATTTGGGTCTAATTAAACCCATTCAAAGGTCCATTGAGTTTGCCTCAAACTTTCTGGACCAAATTACAGATAAAACCCAACTACAAAGATTTTTGGGATGTCTCAATTATGTGTCTGATTTCCTTCAAAATATCAGACCCATTTGCAAACAAATTTTTGAAAGGCTAAAAAAGAATCCAAAGCCCTGGACTGAAGAACACACCAAAACAGTCCAAAAAATCAAATCTCTTGTCAAGTCAATTCCGCGTTTATCGCTGATAAACCCAAGGGCTAGTTTAATAGTGGAGACCGACGCATCCGATATTGGATATGGAGGAATCCTGAAACAGTCCCTTGACAAGAAAGAATCCATTGTCCGTTTCCGTTCGGGAATATGAAATTCTACTCAAAAAAATTACTCAACAGTAAAGAAAGAAATACTTTCAATAGTACTTTGTGTACAAAAATTTCAAAGTGATTTAATTAACAAAAGCTTTGTTATCAAAATAGATTCAAGGGCATCTAAATTTGTTTTAGAAAAAGATGTCAAGAATCTTGTATTTAAACAGATTTTTGCTAGATGGCAAGCCATTTTATCTTCTTCGACTTCCAAATTTTGCCTATAAAAGGGGTCAAAAATCCTTTGGCAGATTACCTCTCAAGAGAGTTCTTACTCTCAAAGAAAAATTCTCCCTAACCAATCTCCTTCTCCCAGCAATGACCGGAAAGAAAGTGATCGAAAAAGAGCCCAATGCTTCTTCAAGCACATCTACTCCAATGACATTAGACAGCTATGCGATGGATGCTGGTTTCACATTGGTGACCAGATCTAAAGCAAAGCTTTCTCAAAAACAGGCAGAGGTTATCACTCCGTCGAGGCCTTCTGCCTCTTCAACACGGTCATCTGTCGTTACTCCATCGAGACCTACTGTCTCTTCCACTTCAAAGGGACCTTCTGTCCCCTCGACCTACTCGAACGCGGTTGTTCCCGTTCGAAAATCGGAGAAGTCGTCAAAAAAGCCTATCCATCGGGATTCTTTTATATCCCAGAAGATGTTCATAAGAACAGAAGGTTTTATGAATTCATTCTTGTTGATACAAAATTCGTTGAAATTACTCATATTTCGAGTCGCGATGATCCTTCGAAAATCGCGTATTCAAAATTGAAAATTTTCAAAGTCATGAATCGACGTATTGGAATCAAGATCCATACATGGAGAAAACCTTTTCAAAACCCTTTGTTCCTCATTCTTACTCGAATAAAGATTATCAGATGGTGTGGTTCAATGTCATTTGGTATCAAAATTAGGAGCACTCATGGTTTATTCAATTCTGCCATGCTCATAAAATTCATTACCCATTTTAGTTCATCAAATGGTGGAAAATATTTGGATCAGCCAAAGATATATTTCCATTTCCAATATAGGAATCGTTCCACTACTTCGTTCAAAATATATTCAAAACACCATTTCCATTAACCATGCGTTTTTGCGTATACTTTCAAATTCCTTGGATTTTAACTTGGAATTTTCAAATTAAGGAAACCGAAGACCAAATAAAACAGGTCTTCAAAACTATCAAAATCAAATGGTGGGATAAATATACTTATACCCACGCAGACATCAAAGCGGTAAAGGTCTGGCTATCTGAGAATGGCCACCTTCAGGATTTATCCAAGAAGAGGACCTTCGAATTCCTTAATTCAAAGTCGAAGCTACACGCTGCATTAGCCCAGACAACTTCGGAAGCTGATTTTCAAAAGCTTCTTCAAGAGGCCGCATCAGTCGGTTCAACGTCTTCTCCTTCTATTGTAGAAGAAGAAGATGAAGACACGATTTATGATCTCAATGATCCATTTTTATATTCTCAACCACCTTTGTAGATATCATCATCTCAATGACTGAATAGTCGTTAAACTAATTGTATTAAAAAAAAAAATAATAAAAAAAAAATAATAATAATAATAAATAAAAAATTCCGTGAGTGGAATATGTTCCCTGACATATTCCCACTTTACTTCTTCAACTTCCCATCTTTTCGAATTTTATTATTTGGGTTTTTCTCTATTATTGATGTATCTTTTCCTATTTTCATCATATTTTGGATGAATATGGCATTCCTCTTCCATTAAATTATTGATGTAAAAGGAGTTCCTATTTCCATTGAGAAATTGATGAACATGGAAAAATGTAAATATATGCATTTAATTGTATTATGTAAAAACATGTATTAATTGTATTATATTAAGCTAGGTGATAAAGCTCATGTAAATTGTATGTGCATTTTGTCTGTCCTGTACTTGCCTGCTTACCTTTCTTAGCCAACATCTTCGGTTTTCCCCGAACGAAGAGGTCTTGCTTATCTATACCCAACATCACACTTTCAGCCGAAAGACTGATTTTTTTCATAAAGTCGGTTCCTAGATCAAGAAAGAATGAAGCTGCTTACAGGGACGGTTACGTGATACATCTTTTCATACTCGCCTTTTCTTTAACCCTGCTATTAACCTAGCCATTCTCGCTTGTTGCTTTAAGGGGTCTCCCCACTATAGATTACTCCGATTGGTTCTCGCGTCCCTGTGGCAAAAAGGATGGGCGAGTTTGGTTTGAGTGTTCATCGATTGGGTGGATCCATATGCTCCGGGGGGTGAGACGAGGTGTAGCGCAGTCTGGTCAGCACATCTGTTTTGGGTATGTTGTCCGCTAAAGGTTTTAGGAAAGGGAGTACAAATTTTCTACATAGGTCATCTGTGGCCACAATCCTTTTAAGGAAGATGCTTCCAAATAATTGGTAAACAATAGCCTTTAAAGAAGTTTCAGAGAGCAAGAAGAGGCAGAATAGAGAATAGGAGTGAGTCGTGCAAGGAAGAAGGAACTAGTAGGTTTAATTTGGGTTCGTTTGAACTAAAAAACAAACCAAAATTTTTCAAATGAACCCAAATTTAAGACTCACTAGCCCAAAGTCCATATGTGGTAAAAGAAAAGCCTTCCGTGGCCCAACCCTTATTCGTAGTTTGCATCCAACCATTTATTTTTCAACCTATACGTATGCTCCAAGCCAAACTCACGTAACTAGTCAGAAGATGTGGCCCAGAACTGAACAGAAGACAAGTGTCACAATCGCACTCTTGCAGTAGTGAGACAATGATTATGTGACATTTGTTCTAATCCAATGAACAAGTCAACCATGCAAAATTTAGACTGAACGAACGATAGCAGTGTATGCTCGAATCACGTTTAGAATAAATATTTTAGAAAATGTGACCGAGGAAATACGCTAAAAATAATTTTAAATAAAACAATGTTATAAGCTAAAAGTGAAGAAACAACAACTGGTCACGTTCTCCTATAGTACATTTTGGGACATTTTAGTCTTGATGGGTGTAGATATGATTTTGAGGACTAATCATACACCCCGTGTTGGCACAACAATAATAGTAAAGGCCTATCTAAGATGAAAGCAAGTAAAAGGGGTTTGGAATGAGCATGCCACCATGAACCACAAATCGTTTACAAGAATAGCTTAGACATCTAACATGCAGCCACAGGCAACATGCCTCGGCCAATCACTTTAGGTCTCGCGACGCGCTTCTAGCTGATCTCAGTATTGAGGAGTCGTTTCCAACCTACTAGGAGTTGTTGAAAATCACTTCTCGGTTTGTTAACTCTTCAAGTCTTCTTTGTTGGTGTCTTTCCTACTTTCTTCGCTTGAAACAATTTCTTCTTTGCATGACGTCATACCACCTACTTTTACTTGATGTTTTTTTGGTCGGAATAATAACGTTTCAAGTTATTGACGTGGACAACAGGGTTAGTCTGTATCCATAGAGCAATTGGATCCTATATGATGTCTTCCTAATCTTGTGGATAACTTCGACTAGTCCATAGAATTTTCGCACCAGTCTTTGGTTCTTGTTGGTTTGAACTCAAAGTTGATCTGACCTTAACTTATCATAACTCTCTATTTGCTTTGAAATTATCGTGGTCGACCCTTCTCTTCATCCGTTTGGATGGTATTTTTGCGTGAACATGTGTTGCTTTAGTGGTTTGTTTTTGTCTCCCTTCTTCAGTAGAGGTGTTGGCTCGGTGTCTTTGCCAAACATTTGAGTGATCACTGACAAGAGCCTTTGCAGGTCAAATAAACCCGACTGTGAACATGCCATTTTGCTATTTGTAGAATTCAACTAGCTCAGGCTGAGCCGCATGACATCTATTTGTGGTAGGCGANCGACATAAAACTAATCTTGTGATTTATCTCTCTTGGTGGGGTTAAACCCAATATCTGACCTTCTTGTTTTGGGTTGTGGTGTTCATGTAGTGGCAATAAAGTTTTTGTTGAGGTTGGCACACTTGAGCTCCCCCTTTTCAAATACAACAATGGCAGCAAGTGTAGATTCATCATGGCTAAGATTCTTTCTCAACTGTACTATCGTCAGCATTTTGCTAGGGGCATGTAAATGACTTTGTGTTCTAGCAGGATTTCAATCCCTGCCTATTTGGGCTCTAGAATGTTGGATATGAAGGTTGACTATTTACAGTAAAAATCTGATAGAGATATATATACTACATAATTTTATATAATAGGCGGTTACATATAGTGAAGCTGTATATAATAAACTGAAATCATATGTGTACCCATTAGTTAGTGTTTCCTAAATGTACATTTCTCATTCTCCATATCCTCTCTTTGCATACGAAGTCATTAATACAAAACCATTAGTCAATATTTCTTCTTACATTTTCTCTATCATGTTCTTTGTGTTCATTTCGATCAAGTGTGTGCGTTGTTGTGTGATTCTAATAACTGGTATCAGAGCGAGGAGAGATTCACCACGATCTATGAAGATGGAAAGTTCAAAGACTGGAATTGAAAAGTTTGATGGATTTGATATCAGTTTATAGAAGATGCAGATTGAAGATTATCGTACGAGAAAGATATTCAGGAACCCATTTTGGGGGTGAAGCTGGATACCATGACCACGGAGAAGTGGAAGCTCAAGGATTGTCACGCCGTAGGGTTAATCTGGTTGACGCTGCCAGGGAACCAAAGAAAGTGCGATTGGAAATGGTCCATACAAACGTTTGGGGACCATCTCCAGTTTCTTCATTTCTAGTACCAAAATTTCATGGATTTGATGTCTCGCACTGTGCAACGACAACTCTCTGTTTTCCTAAGGTTAGTCAGATATCTCATGACCACTCTTTTTCTCCTCACTATATCTAGACACTATAACATTGATCCAGTATTGTCTTATATAGTTAACGATCACTCTTTAACGTCCAAGGACATTTTATAACTACCACGAAAATCAAAATATACAATAAATTCATACAAGTTTTACAACATATCATATACTACAAAATAGAGTTAGACTGCTTACTTGGTCGCAGAGAGACGTGTCATCGAACTGAGTCATAGAGATATACGACTCTTTATCCTAAGAAAAAATCTATATAATTTAAAATCTGGCTACTCTGATACCGATCTATCACAACCCAAATTTCAAGGGTTCAAAACTCAAATAGAAACTAAATTTGAGAGTGAAAACAAATAAAAGTAAAAGTAAATTAATATAAAATAAGAAAATGTTGTAAAATTAAAATGAGATTGAGAAAACAACACAACATTAAATATAAAATAAAATAAAATTATAAGATGGTGTTGTTCAAATTTATCCGAACAAAAAAAAAAAAGTGTTTGGAATACAATTACAAAAAAAAAAAAA
>NW_019268614.1:79637-81713 GCF_002738365.1 Cucurbita moschata | reverse complement strand
AAAAAAAAAAAAAAGTACAAAAAACTCAAACACAAAGACAGACCAACGCTACATAACAACCCCATCTGTGAGTGCACAACCTTTGAAGGCTCCCTCATCTCAACGGTAAGTTCTATTACGAACCCATCCAAAATAATCACACCTGTGACCGCATCTCCTGACTTTAAACTGCTAGTCTAAACATGGTTTCGTCACGAAAGCTTTAGAGATAAATCTATCTTTACAAAAATATTTTTCTCTTAATTTATAATTAGTCATAAAAAGAAATAATTAGGTACAAATTTGGTCTACGAATTCAAAACTTTCAAATCTTACTGTTACCAAATTCAAATCCAGATTCTTGAATTCCTGGTACCATAAATAAAGTTGGTATCCTCTAATAAAATAGGAATTTCTCTTAAGATCATTAAATTCTTATAGACTCCAGGCTCGATATCATTAATACAATTATGTTTTATCTTGAACACGCCAAACATGAAACTAAAGTGCGTTCAATTTAACTTCATTTTATTGTCATCTTGAATGATGTGTAGGGTATATTCTTGATTTACCTTAAAGTTCTTGTGACATGACAGTTCATATTAGTTAAGCTTTTTGCAAAATCACAAGTTAAAAGACAACAACGATGAACCTAGGTCTATTAGTCAATTCAAAGACAATTTCTTTCTCCATCTTATCGATAATAATAGTTCAACTAAATCCATATTATGCAAAGAAACAAGTTTACGACTCATAAAAACAACTACCTAAATTATGTCCTAAAAATTTGAAAACATAAGTTGTAGTTGATAATTACACAAAAATTTCCCTAAATCCATGAATTCGTGTCCAATTAGTCAATCCTAAAGATTGTAACTAGCATATAGTAATTGAAACTCCACATGAAGTAATTTAAAGTTCCCCTTACCTAACTAAAGTTTATCTCATCTTTAATAAAGCATGAATTGCACTGAAGTTCATGAAATGCTCGTAGACTCCAACTCTGAGTACTATTAATGCAATTATGTTTCATATGAGTTTTTCATAAATGAAACTAAGGTGCATTCAATACAACTTTATTTTCTTGTCATACGAGGCAAAATAGAAAAATTAAATCAAACAAACTGATGAACTGAACCGAATCAATCCAACCAAAATTGATTAGTTTGTTTCTTTTGTTGGGTTGTTGGTTTATTTGATAACCCTTGTATATTATAACAATTCAACTTTTCGTTTTATAGCCATCCAACTACTAAGAGAAAAGTATATTTGAGTAGAAGCTAAAAATATTGGGTGTTCAAGAAAAGGCATTTGATTTAGTGGTATGATTCTCACTTGGGGTGTAAGAGGTTTTGAGTTCAATTCTTGAAATGCTCCTATGTCTAAATCTTTTCTTATCTAAGGACTTCATATTAGAAATCAACCTAAATTCATATTCGACATTTTATACTTACCATCATTCTCTTAATACTCATAGTCTTTCTTAACATCCCATCCCAAGGCTTTATTCTCACGACTTCACGTGTTTCCTGCAATACGCTTCATGTACGTTTCATGTGGTATAACAAGGGCATTTGGTATGAAAGACATTTACCAAATAAATAAATACATTGAAACAACACAAGTGACACATATGTAAACTATGTTATCAATATTTTATTTCTATTACATCTTTCCTTATTTATGAAATAATGAGCGGAGATATTTTTCATTTTCACAATTACTGATGACGGGAGGGTTAGGATTTTTTAATGTAAGAATCGTGGGGATGTAGCTCAGATGGTAGAGCGCTCGCTTCCGATATGGAAAGTACGGAGATCGATACCTTGCATCTCCAAATGAATCGATCACTAAACCTATGAAATAATGAGCAGAGATATTTTTTCATTATCACTAAATATATTATTCCATCTTTCCTTATTTACGAAATAATGAGTGTAGATATTTTTTCATTTTTACAATTATTGATGACGGGAGGTTTAACGTTTTCTGATGTAAGAATCGTGGGGATGTAGTTCAGATAGTAGAGCGCTCACTTCTTATGTGGAAAGTACGGGGTTGATACCTTGCATCTCCAAATGAATTGATCACTAAATA
>NW_019268614.1:76286-79627 GCF_002738365.1 Cucurbita moschata | reverse complement strand
TAACAACCCCATCTGTGAGTGCACAACCTTTGAAGGCTCCCTCATCTCAACGGTAAGTTCTATTACGAACCCATCCAAAATAATCACACCTGTGACCGCATCTCCTGACTTTAAACTGCTAGTCTAAACATGGTTTCGTCACGAAAGCTTTAGAGATAAATCTATCTTTACAAAAATATTTTTCTCTTAATTTATAATTAGTCATAAAAAGAAATAATTAGGTACAAATTTGGTCTACGAATTCAAAACTTTCAAATCTTACTGTTACCAAATTCAAATCCAGATTCTTGAATTCCTGGTACCATAAATAAAGTTGGTATCCTCTAATAAAATAGGAATTTCTCTTAAGATCATTAAATTCTTATAGACTCCAGGCTCGATATCATTAATACAATTATGTTTTATCTTGAACACGCCAAACATGAAACTAAAGTGCGTTCAATTTAACTTCATTTTATTGTCATCTTGAATGATGTGTAGGGTATATTCTTGATTTACCTTAAAGTTCTTGTGACATGACAGTTCATATTAGTTAAGCTTTTTGCAAAATCACAAGTTAAAAGACAACAACGATGAACCTAGGTCTATTAGTCAATTCAAAGACAATTTCTTTCTCCATCTTATCGATAATAATAGTTCAACTAAATCCATATTATGCAAAGAAACAAGTTTACGACTCATAAAAACAACTACCTAAATTATGTCCTAAAAATTTGAAAACATAAGTTGTAGTTGATAATTACACAAAAATTTCCCTAAATCCATGAATTCGTGTCCAATTAGTCAATCCTAAAGATTGTAACTAGCATATAGTAATTGAAACTCCACATGAAGTAATTTAAAGTTCCCCTTACCTAACTAAAGTTTATCTCATCTTTAATAAAGCATGAATTGCACTGAAGTTCATGAAATGCTCGTAGACTCCAACTCTGAGTACTATTAATGCAATTATGTTTCATATGAGTTTTTCATAAATGAAACTAAGGTGCATTCAATACAACTTTATTTTCTTGTCATACGAGGCAAAATAGAAAAATTAAATCAAACAAACTGATGAACTGAACCGAATCAATCCAACCAAAATTGATTAGTTTGTTTCTTTTGTTGGGTTGTTGGTTTATTTGATAACCCTTGTATATTATAACAATTCAACTTTTCGTTTTATAGCCATCCAACTACTAAGAGAAAAGTATATTTGAGTAGAAGCTAAAAATATTGGGTGTTCAAGAAAAGGCATTTGATTTAGTGGTATGATTCTCACTTGGGGTGTAAGAGGTTTTGAGTTCAATTCTTGAAATGCTCCTATGTCTAAATCTTTTCTTATCTAAGGACTTCATATTAGAAATCAACCTAAATTCATATTCGACATTTTATACTTACCATCATTCTCTTAATACTCATAGTCTTTCTTAACATCCCATCCCAAGGCTTTATTCTCACGACTTCACGTGTTTCCTGCAATACGCTTCATGTACGTTTCATGTGGTATAACAAGGGCATTTGGTATGAAAGACATTTACCAAATAAATAAATACATTGAAACAACACAAGTGACACATATGTAAACTATGTTATCAATATTTTATTTCTATTACATCTTTCCTTATTTATGAAATAATGAGCGGAGATATTTTTCATTTTCACAATTACTGATGACGGGAGGGTTAGGATTTTTTAATGTAAGAATCGTGGGGATGTAGCTCAGATGGTAGAGCGCTCGCTTCCGATATGGAAAGTACGGAGATCGATACCTTGCATCTCCAAATGAATCGATCACTAAACCTATGAAATAATGAGCAGAGATATTTTTTCATTATCACTAAATATATTATTCCATCTTTCCTTATTTACGAAATAATGAGTGTAGATATTTTTTCATTTTTACAATTATTGATGACGGGAGGTTTAACGTTTTCTGATGTAAGAATCGTGGGGATGTAGTTCAGATAGTAGAGCGCTCACTTCTTATGTGGAAAGTACGGGGTTGATACCTTGCATCTCCAAATGAATTGATCACTAAATATATTATTTCTTTTCAATTTTTTCTTATTTACGACATAATGAGTAGGGATAGTTTTTCATGTCACTATTATTGATGACGAGACGTTTAGGATTTTGTGACATAAGAATCGTGGGGATGTAGCTCAAATGGTAGACCGCTTTCTTTGCATGCAAGAGGTACGGGGATAGATACCACGCATCTCCAAAATAAAACTATCTATTATTATATATATTATTGAAAATTATTTCTTTTAAATTTTTCCTTATTCATGACTGGTTGAGTAGCGATATTTCTTCATTTTCACTATGATTGATGATGGGAAATTTAGGGTTTTATGATGCAAGAATTGTGGGGATGTAGCTTCGTTTAGCATGCGAGAGGTACGAGGACTGATACCTCGCATCTCCAAAAGAAACTATTTATTATTAATATTTTATTTCTATTCAATATTTCCATATTTATGACATAATATGCAGAGATACTTTTTCATTTTCACAATTATTGATGAAAGGACGTTTAGGGTTTTCTGATGTAAGAATCGTAGGGATGTAGTTCAAATGGTAGAGCGTTCATCTCCCATGTGGAAAGTACGCGGATCAATACCTTGCATCTTCGATTGAATCGATTACTAAATATATTATTTCTTTTCAATTTTTTCTTATTTAGGACATAATGAGCCGGGATAGTTTTTCATTTTCACTATTAGGAGTATGGGGATCGATACCCTGCATCTCTAGATTTTCTTCATTTTCACTATTATTGATGATGGAAAATTTAGGGTTTTATGATGCAAGAATTGTGGGGATGTAGCTTATGATGCGAGAGGTATGGGGATCGATACCCTGCATCTCTAGATTTTCTTCATTTTCACTATTATTGATGATGGGAAATTTAGGGTTTTATGATGCAAGAATTGTGGGGATGTAGCTTATGATGCGAGAGGTATGTGGGGATATAGCTTAGATAGTAGAGCACTCGCTTTGCATGCGAGGGGTATGGGGATCGATACCCTGCATCTCTAGATTTTCTTCATTTTCACTATTATTGATGATTGGAAATTTAGGGTTTTATGATGCAAGAATTGTGGGGATGTAGCTTATGATGCGAGAGGTATGGGGATCGATACCCTGCATCTCTAGATTTTCTTCATTTTCACCATTATTGATGATAGGAATTTGAGGGTTTTATGATGCAACAATTGTGGGGATGTAGCTTATGATGGGAAATTTAGGGTTTTATGACGCAAGAATTGTGGGGATGTAGCTTAGATGGTAGAGCTCATTTAGCATGCGATAGGTAAGGGGATATCCCGCATCTCCAAAAGAAACTATTTTTTTAT
>NW_019268614.1:64300-76202 GCF_002738365.1 Cucurbita moschata | reverse complement strand
ATTTAGGGTTTTCTGATATAAGTATTGTGGGAATGTAGCTTAGATGGTAGATTGCTTGCTTAGCATGCGAGAGGTACGGGGATCGGATCGATACCCCATATCTCCAAAAGAAACTATTCGTTATTACAATTTTATTTCTATTCTATTTTTCCTTATTTATGACATAATGAATAGCGTTATTTTTTTATTTTCACTATTATTGATGACGAGATGTTTAGGATTTTGTGACATAAGAATCTTGAGGATATAGCTTAGATGGTAGAGCGTTTGCNAGGTAAGGGGATATCCCGCATCTCCAAAAGAAACTATTTTTTTATTAATATTTTACTTCTATTCAACCTTTCCTTATTTATGACATAATTAGCGGAGATATTTTTTCATTTTCACTACATTTGATGATGGGACATTTAGGGTTTTCTGATATAAGTATTGTGGGAATGTAGCTTAGATGGTAGATTGCTTGCTTAGCATGCGAGAGGTACGGGGATCGGATCGATACCCCATATCTCCAAAAGAAACTATTCGTTNTTTCCTTATTTATGACATAATGAATAGCGTTATTTTTTTATTTTCACTATTATTGATGACGAGATGTTTAGGATTTTGTGACATAAGAATCTTGAGGATATAGCTTAGATGGTAGAGCGTTTGCATCCCATGTGAGAAGTACTGGGATTGATACCATGCATCAACAAAGGAAACGATTACTAAATATATTAGTTCTTTTAAATTTTTCCTTATTTACGACATAATGAGCGAGGATAGTTTTTCATTTTCAATATCATTGATGACGGGAAGTTTAGAGTTTTTTTATGTAAAATCGTGGGAATGTAGCATGCGAGAGATACGGGGATCGATACCTTGCATCTCCAAAAGAAACTATTCGTTATTACTATTTTATTTCTATTCAATATTTCCTTATTTATGACATAATGAGTAGCGATATTTTTTCATTTTCACTATTATTCATGACGTGACGTTTAGGGTTTTGTGACGTAAAATTTTTGGAGATGTAGCTTAGATGGTAGAGCGCTCGCTTTGCATGAGAGTTTTACGGGGATCGATAACCCACATCTCCAAAAGAAAGTACTTAATTTCTTATTATATTTTTTCATTTCCATTTGCCTTATTCATGACATGTTGGGTAGCAATATTTCTTCATTTTCACTATTATTGATGACGGGAAATTTAGGGTTTTGTGATGCAAAAATTGTGGGGATGTAGTTCAGATGGTAGAGCGCTTGTTTAGCATGCGAGAGGTACGGGGATTGATACCCCGCATCTCCAAAAGTGAGAAATTATTTTTTTAAGTATGAGTTAATTTAACATGTTATGTATAAGGTGGGTACGAGAGAATGCCATTTTTATAGATAAAAGAGAGTAATGTCCCACAAGCACATATAGAGAGAGGACTTATTGTAAGTAAAGAAAGCAATCTAGTAGTTATACTCCTACTTGTGGATTGTGGAGAGGGAATTTGATGAATTCCTAAAAAATAAGAGCTTATAGGATGACGGTAATGCATATGATGGAACTTCTTCACAATTGCAATATCTAACCAATGAATATTATTGTCATTTATAGCTTCTATCACAATAATATAAAATTTGGGGTCAAAGCCCATATGGGACTGAAAAGACCATTCACCACACACCACACGCTTGTAAATTAAATTATATCTACCACCTCTGAAATTTTCCACGGCAAACCTTCCAACAGCTTGCACTTCTTCATCATTGACATCCTTAATTGGAACTAGATTTTAAGGCAAATCTTCTCCACAACTCACTTTGGAACACTTTTATAGATAGTTTTAACAAACTTACTTTGCTCCTGAATACTTTGGAGTTCAATATTTATAGTTGGAGAATGCTATTCAAATTGATAGGGTCGAATTTTACAACAAAGTCTAATTGAGCCTCCCTCTATTAGGAGATAACTTCGAATCAAATTCTTTAGTTTGGACAATGGTTACATTGTTTTAGTCAAACAACCGAGACTAGTGTATTACCAATAGTATAAACATTTTGTACGTGTATTTTCTTACCTATTAACAATTGTATACAAATAATAATTAAATTTATGAGTAGAAGTTTGGATGGAGTTTTATTAAATAGGTAATCTTAAATTATATCTAAAAATATATAAGATATATATATTTTTTTTTATATATACATTTAGGAGAACAAAACAAACATTCAAGAAATGTCATTCCTGCCATGTTTTAATTTTTATTCTTTCTTATTTCTCAAAGATTAAAAAAAAAAAATTATCCTCTCTCAAATATGGTTCGTTATTTGATTATTTTCTCTTGAGTGAATTTTAAGTGAAACACATTCTCTAGCCAAGTAATTGCAAGAAGCAAGCTTCACACCAAGAGGAATCAAAGTCCCAAGGATCAACGTCCTTAAGTGTCAATTTTTATTCTCCATCTCAACATAAATTAAACTTATTTTCGTGAAGATGTCTATTTATAAAAGCAAAATATCTCAGAGTCCCAAAAATAAAAATGAGATATAGATACGAG
The DNA here is from genome assembly GCF_002738365.1 of Cucurbita moschata. Classification (NCBI taxonomy): domain Eukaryota; kingdom Viridiplantae; phylum Streptophyta; class Magnoliopsida; order Cucurbitales; family Cucurbitaceae; genus Cucurbita; species Cucurbita moschata. The sequence continues at coordinate 73,675 of NW_019268614.1, read as the reverse complement.
ACATAAATATGATACCAAATAGATATGGTAACTGTTAGGATTAGATTTGATTGAGTTATTTGGATTAGATTTGATCTAGTTATTTGAATTAGATTTGATTTAGTCATTCTTCAATTGGATGAGAGATTTCTCCCAATTCTTCTAATCTTTACCGTTTTCTTTTTCTGTTCCTATCATTTTGGTATCAGAGCCATGCCCTAAACTAGTTAAAACTAAAAGCAGCAGTCTTCTACGTGTGTCATAATAAAAGTATGTCGATGGAGAGTCCACTTGTGCAGTCTGCTGGAGGAAGGAGTCAAGGTCGTGGAAGCTTTAGAGGCAGAGGAAGGGGACGAGGCAAACAAACCTTCAACAAGGCCATAGTGGAGTGCTATAACTGTCACAAGCTAGGACATTTTCAATGGGAATGTCAAAGCAATACCAGACGAGGCAGACAAATCTTCAACAAGGCCACAGTGGAGCGCTATAACTGTCACAAGCTAGGACATTTTCAATGGGAATGTCAAAGCAAGGAGAAGGAGATAAACTATGTAGAGAGTCAAGAAGAGATTCAGTTAAGCTGGGCCACAACTCAAGCATGGTTGTAACCGGAAAGGGTAATGTACGACTGGAAGTGAATGGAATCATATTGATAATCACAGGAGTGTTCTATGTGCCAGACTTGAGGAACAATTTGTTGAGTAGTGGTAAATTGCAAGCAAAGGGGGTTACCTTTTTGTTTCAAAATGGAACATGCAAGGTGTTTCTGAGAGAGGCTTAATCATGGAGACAAAGATGTCTTTGAATCGAATGTTCGTATTGCATGCTATATCTCAGTCTGTAGCAGCCGTTCAAACTCAATTGAAACTGTTGGAGAGAAGTGGTTCAAGGTCTCTATCGTGTTAGGTTATGGAGCCTGCTCCTATATATAGTAAAGCTATATATGGTAAAGCTATATCCGGTATAGCTATATATAGTAAATGGCTAAATCTGGTAAAGCTATATATATTTCGTTCGGTAGAGCTTTGAAAATGTACTTTTCTATTCTCTGTAATTCTCTCTTACTATACATACGTGAAGTCATCAATACAAAAAAAATCCTTTTAGCCAGAGTTCTCCTTGCACTTTTCTCTATCCCATTCTTTGTGTTCATCTAGATCGAGTGTGTGCGTTGTTGTGCGATCCCAACAACTGGTATCAGAGCTAACGACTGGTATCGATCTCCAACAACTAGTACCAGAGCCAGGCGGAAGTTAGAGCCATTCAAAATTCACCACGATCTGTGAAGATGGAAAATTCAAAGATTGGAATTGAGAAGTTTGATGGATCCGATTTCAGTTTTTGGAAGATGCAGATTGAAGATTATCTGTACCAGAAAGATCTTCACGAACCTCTGTTGGGGGTGAAGCCGGATACCATGACCACGGAACAGTGGAAGCTCAAGGACCGACAAGCCTTAGGGATGATCCGGTTGACACTATCCAGAAACGTGGCGTTTAACATCATCAAGGAGAAGACAACGTCAAATCTGATGAAGGCGCTGTCAAATATGTATGAAAAACCGTCGGCTATGAACAAGGTGTATTTGATGCGTAGATTGTTCAATCTATAGATGTCTGAAGGTGGACGTGTTGCTGATCATATAAATGAATTCAATATGATCATAAGTCAACTGGGTTCGGTGGAAATTAATTTCAAAGATGAAATTAAAGCGTTGATTTTGATGTCATCCTTACCCGAGTCATGGGATACTATTGTTGCCGCAATTAGCAGTTCCCGAGGATCTGATAAACTGAAGTTTGATGAAATTCGAGATGTAGTTCTCAACAAAAGTATTCGCAAACGGGAAACTGGAGATTCATCAGGCAATACTCTCAGTGTTGATCAAAGGGAAAGAAGCAAATCAAAGAGCTCAAACAAACATGGGCGTTCAAAATCAAAGAATCGGGGAAAATCTCCAAACAAACCCAACGTAACGTGTTGGAGCTGTGGGGGAAAAGGACACTTTCGGACAGATTGTACAAAACTGAAGAAGAAGCAGAATCATAAATCTGAAGATGATGATGATTCTATATATACAACAGAAGATGCTGAGGACGTTTTAATCCTTAGTGTAGACAGCCCAGCTGAATCCTGGATTTTGGATTCAGGTGCATCGTTCCATTCGTCTCCAAGTAAGGAATTGTTTCGAAATTTCAAATCAGGAAATTTCGGGAAGGTGTATCTTGCCGATAACAAAACCTTAGAGATTGAAGGGAAGGGAGATGTCTCTATACAAACTCCAGCAGGAAATCAATAGACATTACAAGATGTCAGATACATTCTTGGTCTCAAGAAGAACCTGATCTCTATTGGTCAGTTGGATAGCACAGGCTATGCAGCAGAGTTTGGAAAGAGTTCCTGGAAGATTGTGAAGGGTGCCATGGTTGTTGCACGTGGTACAAAATCCAGAACCTTATACACTACTGCAGAGTGTATAAACATGACTGCTGCTGTTGAGAGTGCTTCAAATTCAAGTCTATGGCACAATAGACTTGGACATATGAGCGTCAAAGGAATGAAGATGCTGACTGCGAAAGGAGCGAGCTTTTGAAGGCTTAAAATCTGTTGATATGGGTCTTTGTGAGAGCTGCGTTATGGGCAAACAGAAACGAGTTAGTTTCACAAAGGCTGCTAGAGAACCGAAGAAAGTGCGGTTGGAAATGGTCCATACAGACGTCTGGGGACCATCTCCAGTTTCATCACTTGGTGGATCAAAGTACTATGTCACCTTCATCGATGACTTCAGCAGGAAGGTATGGGTTTACTTTCTGAAACACAAGTCAGATGTGTTTACCATCTTCAAGAAGTGAAAAGCTGAAGTTGAAAATCAGACCGGCGTGAAGATCAAATGCCTGAGGTCTGACAATGGAGGAGAGTACAACAAATCAGAGTTTATAACATTTTGTGCAGCTGAGGGAATTAGATTAATAAGAACAATTTCCGGTAAGGCGAGACAAAATGGTATTGCAGAAAGGATGAACAGAACATTGAATGAGCGAGCAAGAAGCATGAGGATTCATTCTAGACTGCCAAAGACATTCTGGGCTGATGTTGTGAACACAACAGCATATTTAATTAATAGAGGGCCGTCAGTACCCTTGAAGTTCAAATTGCCTGAAGAAGTATGGACAGGAAAAGAAATCAAGTACACTCACTTGAGAACCTTTGGTTGTACTGCATATGTTCATGTTGATCTAGAGAAGAGAGATAAGCTTGATGCTAAGGCTGTGAAATGCTACTTCATAGGCTACGGCTCTGACATGTTCGGGTACAGATTTTGGGATGAGAAAAATATGAATATCCTAAGACACTGTGATGTGACCTTTGATGAAAATGTCATGTACAAGGACAGAGAGAAGATAAACTTTGAGACTACGAAGCTAGTGGGAGTTGAACTTGAGTGGCAGGAAAATTCACGCAGTGATGGTACAATTAAATACTCAAGAAACTCCTGAGACTCTTGCTGAGAAACCAGAGGTGAAGCAAGTGGGAGTTGAGGTTGAGTTGCTGGAAAAATTCACATACTGATGTTGCAGCGGATACTCAAGAAACTCCTGAGACTCTTGTTGAGAAACCGGAGGTGAAGCAAGTGGGAGTTGAGGTTGAGTTGCTCAAAGATTCACATAGTGATGTTGCAGCGGATACTCAAGAAACTCCTGAGACTCTTGCTGAGAAACCAGAGGTGAAGCAAGTGGGAGTTGAAGTTGAGTTGCTCAAAGATTCACAGAGTGATGTTGTAGCGGATACTCAAGAAACTCCTGAGACTCTTGCTGAGAAACCAGAGGTGAAGCAAGTGGGAGTTGAGGTTGAGTTGCTGAAAGATTCACATAGTGATGTTGTAGCGGATATTCAAGAAACTCCTGAGACTCTTGCTGAGAAACCAGGGGTGAAGCAAGTGGGAGTTGAGGTTGAGTTGCTGAAAGATTCACATAGTGATGTTGTAGCAGATACTCAAGAAACTCCTGAGACTCATGATGTTGGCGAGGAACCCGGTCTATCATTCAAAACATAGAAAGCGATACCATTTCACTCGGAGGTTAGTTGAAGATGGTGACGTGTTTGGAGAAGATAGAGGGTGCAAAGAATCCAGCAAACATGTTGACAAAACGTGTTGATGTTGGAATATTGAGGTTGTGCAAAACCTCAATTGATATGGTGCAGTGAAGATGCTCATGGTGAAGATGCGTGAAATTCTTGGTTGACTAGATCAGTCTCCAAGTGGGAGAATTGTTAGGTTATGGAGCCTGCTCCTTATTTAGTAAAGCTATATTTAGTAAAGCTATATATAGTCAAGCTATATATGGTAAAGCTATATCCGGTAAAGCTATATATGGTAACTAGCTATATATAGTAGATGACTAAATCTGGTAAAGCTATATATAGTAAACTAAACCATATATATATCTCGTCCGGTAGAGCTTTGAAAATGTACTTTTCTATTCTCCGTAATTCTCTCTTACTATACATACGTGAAGTCATCAATACAAAAAAATCCTTTTAGCTAGAGTTCTCCTTGCACTTTTCTCTATCCCATTCTTTGTGTTCATCTAGATCGAGCGTGTGCGTTGTTGTGCGATCCCAACAGCTGGTATCAGAGCTAACGACTGGTATCGATCCCCAACATATCGTACACTCACCGCTCCAATTCCTATCGCCATAGTCAGAGAAGCAGAAGGGACCCAAGTCCTTCCCCCTATCATTCCACTATCCATTCCAGGAGAAGCAGCCGTTCAAGTTCCCTCAGCCGCCAACTCAGAAGTAAGTCTTCCTCGTTATCTCCTTTCCCCAAATCGTCTAGTTGAACCAACCCACGGTCCAATCAAGCCCAGTAAGTCGAACCAACCCGAGACCAGACCCATGGTCCAATCAAGCCAGCCTGCAACCCAAAAAATTTGCGGCCTAGCCCAGTAAGTCGAGGCCCAACGATAGTCTTGGCCTAGTAGCCTCCGTAGCCCGCGACCCGGACCACGACCTGAACCGGACTGCGACCCGCGCTTCAACCCGACACTACCACACGACGTGGCTCGCTCTGCTGCTGCCATGTGTCACATAGTGGCACAGGCGGTCCCTCGGCTCGGCTCGGTGCACAAGACTTGGGCTCCCTCTGGTGACGCTCCAGCGGCTCCCAGCGGCTGTTCGGCTCGGCTCACCTGTTCTCAGCCCGGTTTTCACTGTTTCGACCCTCCCGGACCTGTTTTTGGCCCCGATTAAGGTATCCAAGGCCATTTTAGAGCCGTATTTCACATTTATTGAATTATATGTAAATTAATTGTGAAATAATAACGGAAAGTGGTGAATGGTGTGATAGGAAACAAACCCCGACAACGTAGGAAGCAGCTCTCACGGAACGGGACCTTACGTTTAGCAATTTAGGGAGTACTTCGGCCAAGGCCAACCAAGTAAGTGGCCTTACTATAGGATAGGCTAAAAATTGTATGAGTTATGGTGATGTGTGGGTTACGATACTTGATGATGTGTGCAGTACATACATATTTTGATGTATGACGTACGTGATATGTTTGATGCACCTTGTTGCAATATGATGAGTATGATGATTGCATGACGTTTACCTTAATATGATAATGTTTTCCATATTGAGCATGTTATATGATGATGAGTGGCATATTGCATCATGTCGTTAGATCGACATAGGACACAACCCTAAGAGTGTGAAAATGATAATAATATAAATATCCACGAGTATGTGTTATCTAAAGTAACAAAGAGATGAGACTAGAGGGTTGTGTCAGAAGAGACATTATGATGAATTTAGAGGGACCTCATGCATATTGTATGTTCATAAGCATAGGGCTATTTCCCCTAGAGATGATGAGTGCGGACGCGCACCGTATGATGAGTGCGAATGCGCACAGGTGCGAATGCACACAGATGAGGGTGTTCATGAGACGCATGACATTATGGGGTTTCGTTGACCTCCAAATGTCGCTACAAATTAGTTTGACCAGAGGGTCCAGGGGGTGTGCGAGCATCCTGGGGATTCACACTCGCACGTGTGAGTCGTGTGTAGGGAAGTACTACACATCCAATTTGTCCGAGACTAGAGGCCACCCCTAAGACAATTAGAGATAGGTCCCTAATTTCATTATTGCATGTGTTTGCATTAGCATGGCCCCTATAGTGGGGTCACTTACTGAGTATTTCTTCGAAATACTCAGGCCGTGTGCCATATTGTTTTTCAGGTAAAGGCAAGGCTCCCATGTACGATTTACAGTGGCATCGTGATCAGAGACTGTGGCGCGTGCATAGGATAGTTGCATATTTAAATTCCTAGTCTTGGTTAGGGTAGGGCGTTTGCATTTCATTCATTTATATTATTTAATTTGTAATCTTTTTTATTTTTTTTAACTCCGGCATGAGGTTTGAAACACGTAAGTCCGGCAGTGTTTTTCAATGTTTGAACGTATTCTGAAGTTTTAAATTTTTCTGCTAATAAAGATATGCATTCTTAGATTTTTATTTGCATTAGAGAGGAGCATGAGACGTTAGTGGCAACTCTAGATATATGGAAATTTAGGGTCGTTACAGTTGGTATCAGAGCTCTAGGTTTTAGATTTTGTAGACTAGCCTACGATGTAGGCTTGGCACGCTCCACGGTCCCAATGTCGATGCCCCATCACTGTCAAGTACGCCTTGCATAAGATAAGAAAAGAGAAACGTTTTAAAACTTGCATGCATTTTTATGTTGATATTACTGAAATGGTTGTGATATTTAACGTATTTATTAAGAGTATGATGTGATGTGTTGCATGCTGAGTAATTTTGTTGGTAGTATGATACGATATTTAGCATGATGAATGTTTACTTCTGTGGTTTTACGATGTAGTATAGTGTGTATATTGTTAATTATATATGCATATTATTGAGGCCTTAGACTTAAGCAACCTTATAATGGTTTATAGAACCATGCCCAGAGGACGAGGAAGAGGAAGGGAAAGAGGAAGAGGAAGAAGAAGATGAGGATGGGGGTGATCACCGTCGTAGAGAAATAGGACGAGGTGTGGCAGTAGAGGGCCCACCTCAAGAAAGATCAGAGACTGGGTCAATAATAGTTACGCCGCCCCCAGTCTTACCACCAGTTGATCTACCTCCTCTAGCTCCACTACAAGCTGAGCCTCCAAGTAGAACCTCCACCCCAGCCTACCCTACCACTCCAAGTCGCACCTGAAGCTGCACCCACAGCGGCCGGAGTAGATGCTAATACTAAGTTAATGTGTGACTCCATCCAAGTCCTAATTCAAACCTTGGTAACCATTCAGCAAGCTAATCTACAACAGGCCTAGGAACAAGCCCAAGCACAGGCACTGGCACTGGCACTAGCACTAGCACAGGTACAGGTACAGGCACAGGCATAGGCCAATGCCCAGGCCAACGCCCCAGTAAATCCTCCACGACCTGTTAGATGTTCAAACTGGATAATGGATTTCAAGAGATACGACCCTCGACCATTCACTGGTTCCTTAGTAGACCCCGTAGAAGCCCAAATGTGGATTGCAGCGGTGGAAACCACCTTTGAGACTATGGAGTGCCCAAAGAACCAAAAGGTCGCCTGTGCAACCTTCGTCCAACAAAAGAACGCAAAGATATGGTGGAGAGATAACAAAACCCTTCTTAACCCAGAAGGGGGACCGATGAATAAGGAACGATTTAAGGAGGCCATGGACTAACCTCTGTTTTTAATCTGGTATTTTTTGTTCTTCTTTTGAGTCTGCTTCTTATTTTGTGTTTGTAACGAGTATGTATATGTAACACCCCAAAAATGAAGGAAATTTTCTCTCATAAGAATAAGCCACTCATGAAAGACTCAAAGGATAGAAAGGAAAAAAAAATTAAAGGATTAAGCAAGAACAATGGACTTAGTCAAGTCACTCGTGTACCCTAACAAGTGATTTCAAGGAGTTAAAGGCCTTTTGAAAAGGATTGGAAAGGAAAAAGTAAATCAAAAGGGCAAAAAAGTAATTTTATCAATTATCAAGAATCTTTCCGAATTTGTAATTTCTTATCTAGAAGGAATCTCAAATTCAAAAACAGGAAAAAAGATAAAAAAAAGCGATGAGAAATTTGTAGAAAAATTATGAATTTTTCGAGAAAAATAATAATAAAATATTCAAAAAGTGGCAAATTACCAAAATACCCCTGGAAAATGGATAATTACAGAAATGCCACTCTAATTAGAATCAGAGCATCTACCGTGACTATCCGAGCAAAATCTTTCAAACACAAATCTCAACCGTCGGATCTCCTCTAAAATTTGATATGATCTAGAACGAACACGCACGGATCATCACATCCAACGACTAGTATTCAAAGCCAACATCGGTAAGGCTATGATCGGAGTTGATATCTCCAAAAATTATCCAGAAAGTTTGATCTCTAAATAACGAAGACTCTAGAGCTCTCAATGTCGGTTTAAGCTCCTCCTATAAGGTCGAAAGTAGGAGCAACAATACGGAATAAGAATCGAGAAAGGTCGATCCCCCAATTGAAGGCAATAAGCGTTTAGATTGTGGGTCTCCTACTCTCAGATTTCTTCCAAATTCGAGAGCAATCCTCCACCATTTCTCTTCAAACTTCTAAATAACGAAGAATCTGGAGCTCTCAATGTCGGTTTAAGCTCCTCCTATAAAGTCTGAAGTAGGAGCAACAATACGTAATAAGAATCGAGAAAGGTCGATCCCCCAATCGAAGGCAATAAGCGTTTAGATTATGGGTCTCCTACTCTCATATTTCTTCCAAATTCGATAGCAATCCTCCACCATTTCTCTTCAAATTTATTCCTACAATTTCTCAACAAGATTACCCACAAGTTCTATGAAGGAATAGAGTGTTGAAAGCGCCCAGAAACCATTCCCCCAATTCAATCCGCCATTGAAGTACTGCAAGAAAAACTTGAAAATCCAATCCGAGGATACATGATGACTCGTCGAGCAAGAATGATTCCAATCAGTTTCTGCACCTCTAAGAAATGCTTCCATAGAAGACCACGAAGAAAAATAACCTCGAGAGCGTGCCAAATTGAAGGAAATAGGTTTCGAAATTAAATTTGGGATAAGAGTCAAAATTCCTGTCTACGATCTCTTTTCCTTAAAATTAAGGATTCTTCTAGTTTCAGAGGAAGAAGTTGAGTAAACTTCATGAAGGAATCGAGAGTTGAGACGTCGTAGAACAAGTTACCCACGAGATCGAAAATCTGGCGTTTCGAGTGAGTTGCATACCGAGAACGATTTCTGGAAATTAAGGTCCTACACTCAAAGACGTTCCTCCAAACCAATTCCTTTAGCCTGAAGATAGGATATGGAAGGGGTTCAATGAAGAAATAGGGCATTGAAACCCCTA
>NW_019268614.1:56471-64208 GCF_002738365.1 Cucurbita moschata | reverse complement strand
TACCCACGAGATCGAAAATCTGGCGTTTCGAGTGAGTTGCATACCGAGAACGATTTCTGGAAATTAAGGTCCTACACTCAAAGACGTTCCTCCAAACCAATTCCTTTAGCCTGAAGATAGGATATGGAAGGGGTTCAATGAAGAAATAGGGCATTGAAACCCCTATTTGTGAGAGGTTTTTCTCAAGGTTTTTCACCAAGAAGAAGAAGACCTCCCATGTACCATGATCACTCTATTTAAATAGTCATGTTTGCATGTTCATGCAAATTTGAGATCACCAAATTTTGACACTTAAAATTCCACTCAAATGTTTGGGATTATGTGGCAAGCATGCATGTTTGAGTTAACCAAATTTTGACACTCAAAATTCCACTCAAACTTGTGGGGTTTATTTGGCAAACATGTAAGTTTGGTTAAACCAAATTTTGACACCTCAAAATTCCACTAACATGGATTTTTCCATTAAATGAAGTCAACATTTTGACTTTCATCATTTTAATTCAACAATTAATTTGAATAATGAATTTCAAATTAAAGTAACATTAAATTATTAATTAAACAATTTAATTAATATTTAATATTAATTCAAATGCCAATCCCAATCAATTCCGACACATAATTGATTAAGATATTTAAATCTTATTTAAATAGATCAGATTCTCTCTTTTTGTTTAATTCGTAAATAAAACAAAATTGCAGTTAAATATATCGTATATATGTAACGCATATTCCCTAATTTGAATTCGAACACTTTGAACTCACTCGTCATACTGCTCTATGGTTTAGTCTGATATGAGCTAGCAGAGGGACCTAATGGACCTATAGATCATGGGCTCCAATGATCCAAGATTAACCGGTTAAACTCATTAAACTGGTTAACCAACATTCGTTAACTATTAGGACACTCCACTATAGCCTAGTAGTTGCCCTCCCCTCACTATAGATATATTTCTGTCCATATGATATAACCATGATTAGTAAGTCGATCCTGCAAAGGTTGTTCGTAACTAGAGCTGGGTCAATTTACCATTTTACCCCTGAAGTTACTTCTTATTCCTTATGTCTCACTGATCCTCTAATGAACAATTTGTTTTGTGGTCCAACCAGTAAATCGAATCCCTCTCAGGCTAATGAGAGGGTGGGGCCCCTTGTTCAAGACTTGGAGTCAGTGCTTAAGGGAACTACTTTTCTTCTATCCCTAAAAGTGGGTAGGAGTGAATTCCGTCTTGCACCCCACGTCCCCAGCCATTCACCTAGTCTTACCCCTGAAATGGGAGGCTTATTGACTCGGCGAACTAGAGCCACTCTCACCCATGAAAATCTAAGGATAATTCCGAATAAACAGGAGTTCATGGTTAGCTCAGGATTAAAACTGAGTTACCTAGATTATCGAATGAAAAGAAAATTAGTCTCAACAGTAAACGACATTATAAAGTGAGAGTGGTTTTCTTCATGGTCCGATCTTATGCAATACTCATTGCATAGGACGCCCCCACTCACATGTCTCCACATGTACAATTTAGTGATCACATTGTTTATATCATATACAAAAGTGGGCCACATCCATAGTGTCCCCAGAATAAGGTACTCAGCCTTATCCTTATACTATAGATCATTTTGACTATATACTTGAACTTGATCCACTCTTATGTCTCTACATATAGTTCAAGTAATCATACTATAGCCAGAGTGTTCTTAGTTTATTGGATTTAGATTAATGATCGTAAAGTTCACTTTATTCAATAACAATCTTTACTGAATAAACAACAATAATAACTTTATTGAAAATTAAATATGTTTTTGTTTACAAACTATGAGTTTTAGGACATAAAACCCAACAAGCTTCCACTTGAACTAAAACTCTAGTGGGGTTTTATAACGTTGAGTAGAGAGAAATACAATAAACTAGGGCATCATATACTCATGCCTTTTCTCCCACTTGCCCTAAATTACATAACTCGTAGTCCTAGACTCACTGGGTGTCCTTCTAACACTTTAGCCGTGAGGGGCTTTGTAAATGGATCAACAATGTTGTACTCTGAAGCTATCTGTGTGACGATCACATCTCCTCGTTGCACAATCTCCCTTATGAGATGATATTTGCGCTCAATATGTTTGCCTCGCTTATGGCTTCTTGGTTCTTTTGAATTTGCAAGTGCTCCACTGTTAACACAATAAAGAGTGACGGGAAGATGCATATTTGGAACGACTTCAAAATCAGTTAAGAACTTCCTAAGCCATACAGATTCTTTCGCTGCTTCACAAGCAGCAACATACTCAGCCTCCATGGTGGAATTAGCAATGCAACCTTGCTTTATGCTTCTCCATACTATTTCTCCTCCGTTCAAAGTGAAGACAGATTCTGATGTCGATTTCCTTGAATCTACATCGGTCTGAAAATCTGAGTCAGTGTACCCTGTAAGGATCAGATCCTTAGCACCGTACATTAGCATATAGTTCCTCGTTCTCCTAAGATACTTGAGGATATTCTTAACGGCAGTCCAATGAGCACGTCCCGAATTGGACTGATATCTGCTGACAATTCCCACAGCATAGCATATGTCGGGTCGGGTACATAGCATGACATACATCAAACTACCGACCGCTGATGCATAGGGAATGTGTCTCATATCCTCAACTTCTTGAGGTGTCTTAGGATTTTGTTCCTTCGACAAATGAACTCCATGCCTGAAAGGTAATAATCCTTTCTTAGAGTCCTGCATCTTATATCGTATCAACATTTTGTCGATGTACGATGCCTGAGACAATGCTAGTGTTTTGTTCTTGCGATTCCGAAAAATTTGGATTTCAAGAACAAACTGAGCCTCTCCCAAATCTTTCATTTGGAATTGTGTCACTAGCCAATGCTTAATGTCAGTCAGAAATCTCACATCATTTCCAATGAGTAGGATATCGTCAACGTACAACACCAGAAAAGCTACTGTAGAGTTGACTATTCTTTTATAAACACAAGGTTAGTCAACATTCTGTTTAAAGCCATAAGATTTGATCGTAGTATCAAACTTTATATTCAAGGATCGAGATGCTTGCTTCAACTCATATATGGATCTTTTAAGCTTGCAAACCCTTTGCTCGTGATCCTGTTCAATGATCCCCTCTGGTTGAGCCATATAGATACTCTCTTCAAGATTGTCGTTTAGAAAGGCTGTCTTAACATCCATTTGCCAAATTTCATATTCATAAAATGTGGCAACAGACAAGAGTATTCTAATTGATTTAAGCATAGCAACAGGAGAGAAGGTTTTTTCATAGTCCACCCCCTCTCTTTGGGTATAACCCTTTGCTACTAGTCGAGCTTTAAAGGTCTATACCTTACCGATTTGGTCTCGTTTCCTCTTATAGATCAATTTGCAACCAATAGGTTTTACCCCATCTGGTTGATCTACAAGTTTCCAGACTGAATTGAAGTACATTGACTCCATTTCAAGATTCATGGCTTTAATCCATTGATCTCTATCTTCATCATTCATTGCCTGTTTATAGGTCAATGGATCCTCAACGCCATCATCAGGTATGATGACTTGAGTTTCTGCCAAACACAAGTATCGATCGGGTTGAGTTATAACCCTCCCACTACGTCGAGGCATTCTCAACTCTTGAGAAGGATGTGATTAACCAAAAGTGTCAGCTCCATCAACAACTCTTGTTGAAGGACCAGCTTGATCAACAACTCTTGTTGTTTTATCAGTAGCTTCTTTAGAAATCTCACTTAATACTAGTTTGCTACGAGGTTGATGATTTCTTACGTGGTCTTTCTCTATGATGTAGCGTTTGTTGATACAAACACTCTATTTTCTTGAGGGTCATAAAACAAACCACCTTTCGTCTCTTTGGGGTATCCTACGAATAGACATAATTTTGAACGACGTTCTAATTTCTTGGGATTTTGCAATAACACATGTGCTGGACATCCCCAAATTCTGAAGTGACGTAAACTACCTCTACGCCCTTTCCATAACTCGTAAGGTGTTTCTGCAACACTCTTAGTAGGAACCATGTTCAAAATGTATGTAGCAGTCTCCACTACATATCCCCAAAACAAATCGGGTAATTGAGCGAAACTCATCATAGACCGAACCATGTCTAATAGAGTTCTATTTCTCCTTTCTGATACACCATTTTGTTGAGGCATTCCAGGGGCTGAGAGTTGAGACCTTATTCCATGTTCTATCATATAGTCCTGAAATTTTAAGTCCATGTACTCTCCTCCTCGATCTGATCGAAGTGTTTTAATAGTTTTACCTAATAGATTCTCAACCTCAGTCTTATACTCTCTGAATTTTTCAAGAGCTTCGAACTTGTGACGCATTAGGTAAAGATAGCCATACCTTGAATAGTCATCAATAAAACTGATAAAATATTCATACCCTCCTTGTGCTTCGACATTCATTGGACCATAGAGATCTGTATGCACGAGTTCTAAGGTTTCTTTGGCTTTATAACCTTTTTTGGAAAATGATCGTTTAGTCATTTTACCCTCAACACAAGACTCACATGGAGGTAAAGAGTTGTCTTCTAACTCATTTAGAAGTCCTCTTTTAACCAATCTCTCAATCCTATTGAGATTAATGTGGCCTAGTCTTAAGTGCCAAAGATGGGTATTAGGAGAAATCTTTTGTCGTTTATTTTGAGTTTCAGCTGTTTTAAACATCTCAGTATTTAAACTAGCTTTTGTTTCGTTCGGTTTTAACATATATAAGTTGTTTTCTAGTTTTGCAGAATAAATATGAATACCTCTTTTGCAAATGAACACTTCATTGATTTCAAAAGATACTTTATACAATTGTTCTAATAAACAAGAGATAGATATTAGATTTCTTTTCATCTCAGGAACAAAAAGTACATTATCTAATATAATGAATCTATCTCCAAAAAACAACTTTAAATTTCCTACTGATCTTGCTGAGACAACATCTCTTGTTCCAACCCTAAGTGTTATCTCGCCGTCCGCAAGCATTCTCCAGGAGCTAGTTTCCTGGTAAGAAGAACAAATATGATTAGTCGCCCCTGAATCTAGTATCCAAGTTGAGTTGTCATACTCTACTAAACATATTTCTACAACGAGTAAATCATATTCACCTTGTTGTGTCTTTTCGACTTTCTTCTCTGCAAGGTATTTTGGGCAGTTTCTCTTCCAGTGCCCGTTTTCGTTGCAATGGAAACATTTTTCTTTATCTGCTTTTTAAACCTTGTGTTTGCGGTTAGTAGGAATGTTATTTTTCCCTCTACCCTTCTTTTTCATCAAAACACTTTTAGAAGTTGAAGGTCCAAACTTATTTTTGGAGGACGATCCTCGTAGTAATTTCTTGGAGATAGCAACATTTGCTTCTCCTGTTTGTCCCTTGTTCGTTAAGAGGGACTGATAAGTCTGTAGCTCATTGAGAAGAGCAGTCAAGTTATATTCTATTTTGTTCATTACCACATTTGTGCGGAATTGGAAGAAGCTCTTCGGAAGAGACATCATGATAAAACTGACTTGACTCTTCTCATCTATGACAGCTTCATTTTCTTCTGCCACATTGAAATGGACTGTCATGTCCAGGACATGTTCTCTAACTGATGTCCCTTCTTTCATACGGCAGTTGTAAATGTATTTTGAGGCTTCATGTCTAAGGGAGAATGACGGTTGTCCAAACATCCCTTTTAGAGATTCCATAATCTCTTTAGCAATACCCATAACATTGTGTTTTTTTAGCCAAAACATCAGATATGCTGGCTAGAATGTACACTCAGGCTTTATCATTTGCCTTTATCCATCTGTCATATGCATCCCAAATTGTTCGGTTTGCATTTGAGTTGGGGTTTGGAGGACACTCCTCGGTTAAAACAAACTTTAAATTATCAATGACCAGTATTGGGTTTAGGTTTGATTTCTAAGTTGTGTAGTTGTCGCCGTTTAATTTCTCAGAAGTGAGTAATTGTACTATTGAGTTTGTCATGTTGTGATATAAAGAAAATTCTATTAGTGATTTGACTTAATCCTGTTTAATCCAATCAGTTTTAGCAAATGTAATAATGTACCCAAATCATTATTAATTTGCAACGATATTTTAGTGAGTTAGAGCAACTGCTACCGAGGGGCAGTCAATCACTCATTCACTAAACCAAGACATTCTTGACTTAAACACTAATCCCAGAATAACTCTTGTTCCTATAGTGTTCTTAGTTATCACTGTTTTGGTCAAGAATATACCAACTCTTAGTATTTCTTCGTAAGTGTGACCCGCCATTTTCAGACCTCATAGATCGGTCCCAACAATGCTATCGAATGAAAAAGCCAAAGTTGGGAACGGACCTAAGAAATCCTATCCATTTCTGGAGTTTGCGTTGTTTCGACTCCCATGTTACGACCCTCCGAATGGGTAGTTGCTCTAGGGCAACATGCAGGTGGAACATGGGAATCTCACGGTGCAACCTAGTGGTGGAGACCATAGGAGGTATTTGATATACTTCCTTCTCCCACTTACTATAAATACTTTCTCTATTCACCTTATTATTGACTCATGCAAATACCTTCCGAATGGAGAACGCTCCCAGGGTGACACGAGGCCGAGCATGAATCTCACTGTGTGAATTTTACAGATAGCGTGAAAAGAAAACGATGTATCTTATACACCTTTTTCCTCCCACTAAGTATTTTAGATGGTTGGGTATAATCATTACTTGAGTATATTCCAGCTAATTTAATATAACTTAAGTCTAGGTGATTTTTCTAAATCTTACATCACTTAAGCATGCTCATAAAACTGGGCTAACTAAGCTCAAGTACTAGTCCGATCTCTAGGTAGTAGGTGTTCCGTAAACTGTCAACTTAAGTACCTCCAGCCTTAGACAAGATCGTGCCAGGTGAGCTTTCTCGTAACCGCAATTTTGTAAGACATCGACCTATTTTAACTATTAAAATTGATCGTGCTCGGTTCTTAACCCTAAGTGAGCATGCACTTATCTTTATTATAGATTTTAACGTCTATCTCGTTTTATGACGTTAAAAATAACCTATAACATGCATCTAACATGCTTTATATAACAATTATATAATCATCCATTCCATGCAATAATATAACAATTTATGTCTATCACTCATGGAACCCTAAACATGCATACTATACATTATAACACTTATAACATACCTGGAATGCATGAAACATGCTTAGCCTATGGTGGGATTTTAAATCTATATGACATACTTTATGCATATACATTTTCTATTTAATTAAAACATACATTCATAATGCATAATTAATTAAACATGCTAAAGTGGATTGGTTTTGGCATTTTAAAACAACAAATTAACTAAATTATTACATTAATAATTAAAATAACTTGAACTGCTCCCGAGGTCCACGAACTGAGCGAACCAGCCCTTAAAAACGATGAACCGGACCCCAAAGGTAGGAAAAACACCCGAACCGCCTCTTCCATCTTCTTCTTCGATTCAGCTTGCTATCTCTTCCATTTTCGATCAATTACAACCTAAAATGGACTCTAATGACTCCATAAAAATTACAGACCTTTCTTCATTCATTAAAGCCCGTACATATTAGGCTTATTACAATAATTGTATCAAATGGAAGCTTAGAAATATGCCAAAACCAAAACCATCCACTTTAGCAACCACAAAATTTCATTCAGGAAATGGTACCCACCAAAATCAAATTAATGTAAATAAAGTGCCTAAAACTTGCTCTGATACCAATTGATGGTGTTAATATAACA
>NW_019268614.1:53119-56461 GCF_002738365.1 Cucurbita moschata | reverse complement strand
GTCGCCCCTGAATCTAGTATCCAAGTTGAGTTGTCATACTCTACTAAACATATTTCTACAACGAGTAAATCATATTCACCTTGTTGTGTCTTTTCGACTTTCTTCTCTGCAAGGTATTTTGGGCAGTTTCTCTTCCAGTGCCCGTTTTCGTTGCAATGGAAACATTTTTCTTTATCTGCTTTTTAAACCTTGTGTTTGCGGTTAGTAGGAATGTTATTTTTCCCTCTACCCTTCTTTTTCATCAAAACACTTTTAGAAGTTGAAGGTCCAAACTTATTTTTGGAGGACGATCCTCGTAGTAATTTCTTGGAGATAGCAACATTTGCTTCTCCTGTTTGTCCCTTGTTCGTTAAGAGGGACTGATAAGTCTGTAGCTCATTGAGAAGAGCAGTCAAGTTATATTCTATTTTGTTCATTACCACATTTGTGCGGAATTGGAAGAAGCTCTTCGGAAGAGACATCATGATAAAACTGACTTGACTCTTCTCATCTATGACAGCTTCATTTTCTTCTGCCACATTGAAATGGACTGTCATGTCCAGGACATGTTCTCTAACTGATGTCCCTTCTTTCATACGGCAGTTGTAAATGTATTTTGAGGCTTCATGTCTAAGGGAGAATGACGGTTGTCCAAACATCCCTTTTAGAGATTCCATAATCTCTTTAGCAATACCCATAACATTGTGTTTTTTTAGCCAAAACATCAGATATGCTGGCTAGAATGTACACTCAGGCTTTATCATTTGCCTTTATCCATCTGTCATATGCATCCCAAATTGTTCGGTTTGCATTTGAGTTGGGGTTTGGAGGACACTCCTCGGTTAAAACAAACTTTAAATTATCAATGACCAGTATTGGGTTTAGGTTTGATTTCTAAGTTGTGTAGTTGTCGCCGTTTAATTTCTCAGAAGTGAGTAATTGTACTATTGAGTTTGTCATGTTGTGATATAAAGAAAATTCTATTAGTGATTTGACTTAATCCTGTTTAATCCAATCAGTTTTAGCAAATGTAATAATGTACCCAAATCATTATTAATTTGCAACGATATTTTAGTGAGTTAGAGCAACTGCTACCGAGGGGCAGTCAATCACTCATTCACTAAACCAAGACATTCTTGACTTAAACACTAATCCCAGAATAACTCTTGTTCCTATAGTGTTCTTAGTTATCACTGTTTTGGTCAAGAATATACCAACTCTTAGTATTTCTTCGTAAGTGTGACCCGCCATTTTCAGACCTCATAGATCGGTCCCAACAATGCTATCGAATGAAAAAGCCAAAGTTGGGAACGGACCTAAGAAATCCTATCCATTTCTGGAGTTTGCGTTGTTTCGACTCCCATGTTACGACCCTCCGAATGGGTAGTTGCTCTAGGGCAACATGCAGGTGGAACATGGGAATCTCACGGTGCAACCTAGTGGTGGAGACCATAGGAGGTATTTGATATACTTCCTTCTCCCACTTACTATAAATACTTTCTCTATTCACCTTATTATTGACTCATGCAAATACCTTCCGAATGGAGAACGCTCCCAGGGTGACACGAGGCCGAGCATGAATCTCACTGTGTGAATTTTACAGATAGCGTGAAAAGAAAACGATGTATCTTATACACCTTTTTCCTCCCACTAAGTATTTTAGATGGTTGGGTATAATCATTACTTGAGTATATTCCAGCTAATTTAATATAACTTAAGTCTAGGTGATTTTTCTAAATCTTACATCACTTAAGCATGCTCATAAAACTGGGCTAACTAAGCTCAAGTACTAGTCCGATCTCTAGGTAGTAGGTGTTCCGTAAACTGTCAACTTAAGTACCTCCAGCCTTAGACAAGATCGTGCCAGGTGAGCTTTCTCGTAACCGCAATTTTGTAAGACATCGACCTATTTTAACTATTAAAATTGATCGTGCTCGGTTCTTAACCCTAAGTGAGCATGCACTTATCTTTATTATAGATTTTAACGTCTATCTCGTTTTATGACGTTAAAAATAACCTATAACATGCATCTAACATGCTTTATATAACAATTATATAATCATCCATTCCATGCAATAATATAACAATTTATGTCTATCACTCATGGAACCCTAAACATGCATACTATACATTATAACACTTATAACATACCTGGAATGCATGAAACATGCTTAGCCTATGGTGGGATTTTAAATCTATATGACATACTTTATGCATATACATTTTCTATTTAATTAAAACATACATTCATAATGCATAATTAATTAAACATGCTAAAGTGGATTGGTTTTGGCATTTTAAAACAACAAATTAACTAAATTATTACATTAATAATTAAAATAACTTGAACTGCTCCCGAGGTCCACGAACTGAGCGAACCAGCCCTTAAAAACGATGAACCGGACCCCAAAGGTAGGAAAAACACCCGAACCGCCTCTTCCATCTTCTTCTTCGATTCAGCTTGCTATCTCTTCCATTTTCGATCAATTACAACCTAAAATGGACTCTAATGACTCCATAAAAATTACAGACCTTTCTTCATTCATTAAAGCCCGTACATATTAGGCTTATTACAATAATTGTATCAAATGGAAGCTTAGAAATATGCCAAAACCAAAACCATCCACTTTAGCAACCACAAAATTTCATTCAGGAAATGGTACCCACCAAAATCAAATTAATGTAAATAAAGTGCCTAAAACTTGCTCTGATACCAATTGATGGTGTTAATATAACACATGCGGAAGCAATTTGGATCTTAGGCACTTTTAGAACATCAATTATAGTAAATAACTAGCATGTTCATAAGTATTGAAACTTAATGAGTTTAAATACTAACCTTTTGTAGTTCAAACTTCTTTTGCCTCACGAACCAGTTTCGAACCACAACTAGTGTCTTCTCCACTATCCTTCGGCCTTAAAACGGGATTGTAGAATCCGGTGAGTGACTAAACTTGGGAGGTATTTTGTATATGTGAAGAGAGTGTTTGTGAGAGATTTTTCTCAAGGTTTTTCACCAAGAAGAAGAAGACCTTCCATGTACCATGATCACTCTATTTAAAGAGTCATGTTTGCATGTTCATGCAAATTTGAGATCACCAAATTTTGACACTTAAAAATTCCACTCAAATGTTTGGGATTATGTGGCAAGCATGCATGTTTGAGTTAACCAAATTTTGACACTCAAAATTCCACTCAAACTTGTGGGGTTTATTTGGCAAACATGCAAGTTTGGTTAAACCAAATTTTGACACCTCAAAATTCCACTAACATGGATTTTTCCATTAAATGAAGTCAACATTTTGACTTTCATCATTTTAATTCAACAATTAATTTGAATAATGAATTTCAAATTAAAGTAAC
>NW_019268614.1:44378-53109 GCF_002738365.1 Cucurbita moschata | reverse complement strand
TGTAAATGTATTTTGAGGCTTCATGTCTAAGGGAGAATGACGGTTGTCCAAACATCCCTTTTAGAGATTCCATAATCTCTTTAGCAATACCCATAACATTGTGTTTTTTTAGCCAAAACATCAGATATGCTGGCTAGAATGTACACTCAGGCTTTATCATTTGCCTTTATCCATCTGTCATATGCATCCCAAATTGTTCGGTTTGCATTTGAGTTGGGGTTTGGAGGACACTCCTCGGTTAAAACAAACTTTAAATTATCAATGACCAGTATTGGGTTTAGGTTTGATTTCTAAGTTGTGTAGTTGTCGCCGTTTAATTTCTCAGAAGTGAGTAATTGTACTATTGAGTTTGTCATGTTGTGATATAAAGAAAATTCTATTAGTGATTTGACTTAATCCTGTTTAATCCAATCAGTTTTAGCAAATGTAATAATGTACCCAAATCATTATTAATTTGCAACGATATTTTAGTGAGTTAGAGCAACTGCTACCGAGGGGCAGTCAATCACTCATTCACTAAACCAAGACATTCTTGACTTAAACACTAATCCCAGAATAACTCTTGTTCCTATAGTGTTCTTAGTTATCACTGTTTTGGTCAAGAATATACCAACTCTTAGTATTTCTTCGTAAGTGTGACCCGCCATTTTCAGACCTCATAGATCGGTCCCAACAATGCTATCGAATGAAAAAGCCAAAGTTGGGAACGGACCTAAGAAATCCTATCCATTTCTGGAGTTTGCGTTGTTTCGACTCCCATGTTACGACCCTCCGAATGGGTAGTTGCTCTAGGGCAACATGCAGGTGGAACATGGGAATCTCACGGTGCAACCTAGTGGTGGAGACCATAGGAGGTATTTGATATACTTCCTTCTCCCACTTACTATAAATACTTTCTCTATTCACCTTATTATTGACTCATGCAAATACCTTCCGAATGGAGAACGCTCCCAGGGTGACACGAGGCCGAGCATGAATCTCACTGTGTGAATTTTACAGATAGCGTGAAAAGAAAACGATGTATCTTATACACCTTTTTCCTCCCACTAAGTATTTTAGATGGTTGGGTATAATCATTACTTGAGTATATTCCAGCTAATTTAATATAACTTAAGTCTAGGTGATTTTTCTAAATCTTACATCACTTAAGCATGCTCATAAAACTGGGCTAACTAAGCTCAAGTACTAGTCCGATCTCTAGGTAGTAGGTGTTCCGTAAACTGTCAACTTAAGTACCTCCAGCCTTAGACAAGATCGTGCCAGGTGAGCTTTCTCGTAACCGCAATTTTGTAAGACATCGACCTATTTTAACTATTAAAATTGATCGTGCTCGGTTCTTAACCCTAAGTGAGCATGCACTTATCTTTATTATAGATTTTAACGTCTATCTCGTTTTATGACGTTAAAAATAACCTATAACATGCATCTAACATGCTTTATATAACAATTATATAATCATCCATTCCATGCAATAATATAACAATTTATGTCTATCACTCATGGAACCCTAAACATGCATACTATACATTATAACACTTATAACATACCTGGAATGCATGAAACATGCTTAGCCTATGGTGGGATTTTAAATCTATATGACATACTTTATGCATATACATTTTCTATTTAATTAAAACATACATTCATAATGCATAATTAATTAAACATGCTAAAGTGGATTGGTTTTGGCATTTTAAAACAACAAATTAACTAAATTATTACATTAATAATTAAAATAACTTGAACTGCTCCCGAGGTCCACGAACTGAGCGAACCAGCCCTTAAAAACGATGAACCGGACCCCAAAGGTAGGAAAAACACCCGAACCGCCTCTTCCATCTTCTTCTTCGATTCAGCTTGCTATCTCTTCCATTTTCGATCAATTACAACCTAAAATGGACTCTAATGACTCCATAAAAATTACAGACCTTTCTTCATTCATTAAAGCCCGTACATATTAGGCTTATTACAATAATTGTATCAAATGGAAGCTTAGAAATATGCCAAAACCAAAACCATCCACTTTAGCAACCACAAAATTTCATTCAGGAAATGGTACCCACCAAAATCAAATTAATGTAAATAAAGTGCCTAAAACTTGCTCTGATACCAATTGATGGTGTTAATATAACACATGCGGAAGCAATTTGGATCTTAGGCACTTTTAGAACATCAATTATAGTAAATAACTAGCATGTTCATAAGTATTGAAACTTAATGAGTTTAAATACTAACCTTTTGTAGTTCAAACTTCTTTTGCCTCACGAACCAGTTTCGAACCACAACTAGTGTCTTCTCCACTATCCTTCGGCCTTAAAACGGGATTGTAGAATCCGGTGAGTGACTAAACTTGGGAGGTATTTTGTATATGTGAAGAGAGTGTTTGTGAGAGATTTTTCTCAAGGTTTTTCACCAAGAAGAAGAAGACCTTCCATGTACCATGATCACTCTATTTAAAGAGTCATGTTTGCATGTTCATGCAAATTTGAGATCACCAAATTTTGACACTTAAAAATTCCACTCAAATGTTTGGGATTATGTGGCAAGCATGCATGTTTGAGTTAACCAAATTTTGACACTCAAAATTCCACTCAAACTTGTGGGGTTTATTTGGCAAACATGCAAGTTTGGTTAAACCAAATTTTGACACCTCAAAATTCCACTAACATGGATTTTTCCATTAAATGAAGTCAACATTTTGACTTTCATCATTTTAATTCAACAATTAATTTGAATAATGAATTTCAAATTAAAGTAACATTAAATGATTAATTAAACTATTTAATTAATATTTAATATTAATTCAAATGCCAATCTCAATCAATTCCGACACATAATTGATTAAGATATTTAAATCTTATTTAAATATCTCAGATTCTCTCTTTTTGTTTAATTCGTAAATAAAACAAAATTGCAGTTAAATATATCGTATATATGTAACGCATATTCCCTAATTTGAATTCGAACACTTCGAACTCACTCGTCAAACTGTTCTATGGTTTAGTCCGATATGAGCTAGCAGAGGGACCTAATGGACCTATAGATCATGGGCTCTAACGATCCAAGATTAACCGGTTAAACTCATTCACTTGGTTAACCAACATTCGTTAACTACTAGGACACTCCACTATAGCCTAGTAGTTGCACTCCCCTCACTATATATATATTTCTGTCCATCTGATATAACCATGATTAGTAAGTCGATCCTTCAAAGGTTGTTCGTAACTAGAGTTGGGTCAATTTACCGTTTTACCCCTGAAGTTACTTCTTGTTCCTTATGTCTCACTAATCCTCTAAATGAACAATTGGTTTGTAGTTCAACTAGTAAATTGAATCCCTCTCAGGCCAATGAGAGGGTGGGGCCCCTTGTTCAAGACTTGGAGTCAGTGCTTAAGGGAACTACCTTTCTTCTATCCCTAAAAGTGGGTAGGAGTGAATTCCGTCTTGCACCCCACGTCCCCAGCCATTCACCCAGTCTTACCCTTGAAATGGGAGGCTTATTCACTCGGCGAACTAGAGCCACTCTCACCCATGCAAATCTTAGGATAATTCCGAATAAACAGGAGGTCATGGTTAGCTCAGGATTAAAACCGAGTTACCTAGGCTATCAAATGAAAAGAAAATCAGTCTCAACAGTAAACGACAGTATAAAGTGAGAGTGGTTTTCTTCATGGTCTGATCTTATGCAATACTCATCGCATAGGACGCCTCCACTCACATGTCTCCACATGTACAATTTAGTGATCACATTGTTTATATCATATACAAAAGTGGGCCGCATCCATAGTGTCCCCAGAATAAGGTACTCAGCCTTATCCTTATACTATAGATCATTTTGACTATATACTTGAACTTGATCCACTCTTATGTCTCTACGTATAGTTCAAGTAATCATACTATAGCCAGAGTGTTCTTAGTTTATTGGATTTAGATTAATGATCGTAAAGTTCACTTTATTCAATAACAATCTTTACTGAATAAACAACAATAATAACTTTATTGAAAATAGAATATGTTTTTGTTTACAAACTATGAGTTTTAGAACATAAAACCCAACACTAAGATCCTGAAAACACAACAAGATGTAATATCCTAGCTTATGGTCGCGATTAAGAACCTACTAATAGGCTACTTACTAAGTTTTACTCACTCCATGTTTATCATTTTTTTTCAAGTAACTAAGAGTTGGTCATGGATGAGAGTGGATTTTGGAGTGTGGGCCATGGACTAACCTCTATTTTTAATCTAGTATTTTTTTTTCTTCTTTTGAGCCTGCTTCTTATTTTGTGTTTGTAACGAGTATGTATATGTAACACCTGAAAAATGAAGTTAATTAGCTCCCATAAGAATAAGCCACTCATGAAAGACCCAAAGGATAGAAATGAAAAAAATTAAAGGATTAAGCAAGAACAAGGACTTAGTCAAGTAACTCTGTACCCTAACAAGTGATTTCAAGGAGTTAAGCCTTTTGAAAAGGATTGGAAAGGAAAAAGTAAATGAAATGGGCAAAAAAGTCATTTTATCAATTATCAAGAATCTTTCTGGATTTGTAATTTCTTATCTAGAAGGAATCTCAAGATTCAAAATAAGCTAAAAATGATAAAAAAGCGATGAGGAATTTGTAAAAAAATTGTGGATTTTTTGAGAAAAATAATAATAAAATATTCGAAAAGGGGCAAATTACAAAAATACCCCTAGAAGAATGGATAATTACAAAAATGCCACTCTAATTAAAATCAGAGCATCTACCGTGACTATCCGAGCAAAATCCTTCGAACTCAAATTTCAACCGTCGGATCTCCTCCGAAATTTGATATGATCTAGAACGAACACGCACAGATCATCACATCCAACGACTAGTATTCTAAGCCAAGGTCAGTAAGGATATGATCGGAGTTGATATCTCCTAAAAATTATCCAGAAAGTTCGATCTCTAAATAATAAAGATTCTGGAGCTCTCAATGTCGGTTTAAGCTCCTCGAGTAGGAGCAACAATACGAAATAAGAATCGAGAAAGGTCGATCCCCCAATCGAAGGCAATAAGCGTTAGATTGTGGGTCTCCTACTCTCAGATTTCTTCGAGAGCAATCCTCCACCATTTCTCTTCAAACTTCTAAATAACGAAGATTCTGAAGCTCTCAATGTCGGTTTAAGCTCCTCCTATAAAGTCTGAAGTAGGAGAAATAATACGGAATAAGAATCGAGAAATGTCGATCCCCCAATCGAAGACAATAAGCGTTTAGATTATGGGTCTCTTACTATCAGATTTCTTCCAAATTCGAGGGCAATCCTCCACCATTTCTCTTCAAACTTATTCCTACCGTTTCTCAAAATGATTACCCACATGTTTTATGAAGGAATAGAGTGCTAAAAGTGCCTAGAAACTATTCCCCCAATTCAACCAGCCATTAAAGAACTTAAAGAAAAACTTGAAAATCTAATCCGAGGATACATGATGATTCGTCGAGCAAGAATGATTCCAATTAGTTTATGCACCTCCAAGAAATGCTTCCATAGAAAACCACAAAGAAAAATAACCTCGAGAGCGTGTCGAATTGAAGGAAATAGGTTTCGAAATTAAATTGGGGATAAGAGTCGAATTCCTATCTACTATCTCTTTTCCTTCAAATTAAGGATTCCTCTAGCTTCGGAGGAAGAAGTTGAGTAAACTTGATGAAGGAATCGAGAGATGAAACATCGTAGAACAAGTTACCCAAGAGATTGAAAATCTGGCGTTTCGAGTGAGTTGCATACCGAGAATGATTTTTTGAAATTAAAGTCTTACACTCAAGGACGTTCCTCCAAACCAATTCCTTTAGCCTGAAGAAAGGATATGGAAGAGGTTCAATGATGAAATAGGGCCTTGAAACCCCTAGAATCGGCTACCCAATAAGAAATCTTTTGTTTTATCTCCAGCGATAAATTAGATTCTGGATGAACTTTGGACGCGAATATCTTAGGCTACGATCCACGAGAAGGTATCAAATCAATCCCTAGCCCTTCCTTGTAACACCCATCATTAAGTTTCACGAAGAAATCGAGGAGAGAAACGCTGTAAATGTGGCTGTACAGGCTAAGTTTCAGATGTCTGCGACGCGAAATATGCGCATCTTCTTCCTTTTCAGAGGAAGAAAACGATGATATGGCTAGTTCAACTTAACTGTCCAAGTCAACTCAAAATTTGACCTTTTCTCGAGTTTTACAAGTTCAACTCCATTTTAGACCGATTCTCATAGAAAATCTTATGGTTTCACAAACTAGACACAATAAGGAGTACGTGGAAGGAAATTTGAAGTAATTCAGATACTGGAAGCTCAATAATGGACGTCCCAAACGTCGACGACGAGGCAAATAGCCACCTTGGACTCTTTGTTAAGAAATACTTGTAGAAATCGCTTGGATTTTTATATGAACCCTAAACCAAGTATGAATTAAGGATATATGAAAAAAAAACCCAAAAAACCATGAGTTAAGACCCTGAACCGATCAAATAGCTCGAGATTTAAGTAACGTTAAAATAACCCACTATATGAGCTCCGCTGCCTATCAAATTTTAATATTGAGCATATTATAGTATGTTGAGGTTAGATATGAAATTTGGTGGTCATTGGATAAGGATAAGTAGGTAAACCAAGAAACGGTATAAAATGACCATAGTGCCCCTAAGGTAATTTACCTTCGATTCTTGACCTAGATGACCTTCAAATGCTATGAAATTCATCAATAGATCTTATTTTATGAAATGTTATATGAATTCTTATCCCAAAAGGTTATATAAGGTAATGAAGTTTGGGAGTTATTGGAAAACTTTAGTTAGCGAAACCAAGATATGGGAGAAAATGCTCATCACGATCCATATGACCTTAGCCATGAAGCACGATGTTTATAAGTTTTGTAGTCAATGTTACCAATGTTTGCTGCACATAAAAAAAGATAGGGATGTTAAGTTTTTAAGTCACTTTTGGAAACTATGGTGGATAAATTCGGTACCAAATTATTGTTTTCAACTGCATGTCATCCTCAGATTCATGAGCAACCTGAGGTGGTTAATAAAATATTAGAAGCATTGCTTAGGGCTATTATTTATAAGAATATTAAGTCATAAATTGGGTAACAAATTATTGTTTTCAACTACATGTCATCTTCAGATTAATGAGTAAACTGAAGTGGTTAATAGAACATTAGGAGCATTGCTTAGGACTATTATTTGTAAGAATATTAAGTCTTGGGACGAATGTTTGCCACTCATTGTTCTCTTTTTGAAGTTGCTTACGGATTTAATCCACTTACGCATCTTGATTTGCTTTCTATTCATTCTAATATTTTTGTGAGTAAAGCAGCCACAAGTAAGGCAAATGGGATCAAAACATTGCATAAAGAGGGGAAGGAGACAATTGAGAAACAAAATTTCAATGTTGCTTCAAGAATTAACAAAAGACGGAATGAAATCATTTTTCAACCCGGTAACTGGGTTTGGATACATTTTCGTAAGGAGTGATTCCCATCTCAAAGGAAGACAAAGTTACATCCAAGATGGGATGACTCTTATCAAGTCCTTGAAAGAATAAATAACAATGCATATAAAATGATATTCCAGGAGAATTTTCAGCATATTCTACTTTCAATGTTGCTGTCTTGAGTCCTTTTGATGTAGGTGATGATTTTTTGATTCGAGGACGAATCCTTTTGAAGAGGGGGAAGATGATAAGGATCACGGTGTTCCAAATGTTCCAACTGGACCTATTACACGATCCAAGGCCAAGAAGATTCAACAAGCATTCATTCTTCATCTACAAAATTGGATAGGCTCGGTTCAACTATTATTTCATGTGTTACAAGTTTATTAGATTGAGAAATGACCATTTGGAGCTTCAGAAGTGAATATTTACACAGTTGAAGGAGCAAATGAAGTTGCAAGCATCATTACATGTGTTGTTAGAAAACTTTATTTATTTTTAATTTTATAAAGTTTGTAATGGTAGAATTGTCAAATTGACTTCGTTTGTTTTTTTGGAGATTTAAGGGGATCGAGATTAAATCCCGGCCACTAACTTCTTTTGTGGGAGACTATAAATACCCACAAATCATTATGTAAAAATCAGATTTTTGATGAATGAAATTGATCTCTCAAGATGAGAAGTTCCCCTTCAAAATCCGAGCATCATCTATGCAAGTTTCATGTCATTCTTGTGGTAGAATTACAAGTGAGTCATGCAGTCACGCTTTGACATTGTGTGGTTGAGTGTAATTCTCAACCTTCTACTTATTTTTTGGATTTCTTTTCTCCATATTCATGGTAATTTATCCTGATACAAACAAGTTTATTTTTGTAGGGAATATATTAAGCACATGGATTTATTAATTACTGTGAACTTTTGTAAAAATACAAAGTAAATACAAATGGAGTAACATGAGATAGAAGTAAACATAGTAATAAAAAGAAACTACATAAACTTAAAGGAAGTTAATCCCATTTTATAATATAAATATTGTTAAATTGTAGCAAAGAAGTAGTTTTGAAAACTAGCCACTCTAGATCAATCTATGTTTGGAAAACTAAAATAAAGAAAAAATAAATAAATAAAAATATTTTTCAAAAACTTAGTTTGGTGTTAAATTTTGCTTAAAATTCAAATGTTTTCTTTTCTTTTCTTTCCTTTATTTTTTTTTTATTTTTTTATAAAAGGATAAACACATAATTTTGAAAAAAAAAAAAAAAAAAAAAAAAAAA
>NW_019268614.1:31174-44368 GCF_002738365.1 Cucurbita moschata | reverse complement strand
AATTTTGAAAAAAAAAAAAAAAAAAAAAGAAAAACAGTTATCAAATGGGCCTAATTTTTAACATATCTATCTCAAAGGAATGCATGGGCTCTAATGGCAATGCTGCTTCAACTGTGTGATAAAACATGTGAAGTTAACATTACAATAATAGTAGATTCCAAAGAACAAAAATATAGCATTAACTAATTTTCATGGACATATATGGATCCTTAGCATACTAAAATGACGGTTATTATTGGTATCAAACCAATAACAATTCATATCAACTAAATCTTCCAATTGATAATTAGGTCAGAGAAAGAACTTGAATTTATTTTTATATCTATCAACATGTTTGCTACTTTTATCTAAAACTTGATCACGAGTTTTTCTTATTTGCATTGTAAAATTATATATTTCTATGGATATCATTTCTATTTCTAGAATTGAAACAAAAACATATGGATAAATTTCAAATATTGAGGCGCATAAAAGATATGGACTATCAACTAAAAATGATAGATCCACTACAAGGCCTTTTGTCTAGTGGTATAATTCTCGCTTTGGGTGCGAGAGGTCTCGAGTTTGATTCTCAAAATGCCCCCAACAATTATATCAAATTGAAGCATGCAATATAATAAGATTTGAAATAGGTTTTTTAAACCTTGACCAAGAAGTAATTTAGATGGATATTTGGAAAGAAAAAAAAAAGAAAAAAAAAGAAAAAAAGAAGCTATATTTAATTATAATTTGCAAGTGTCTTTATAACATGTTAATTGAAGAGAGCAAACAACAAGAATAAACAAACAAAGAAAATTTGTGTACGTATGCCTCTCTTCAAATCTTGGAAACTATGAGGATTCCTCTCCTTTCTTGACATAAAGACTTACTTTTTCGGAACTTGGACCATAAACAGTCATCTACTCTTACTCCTACTCCCTTCTCTAAGAATCAACATAGTATAATCTTTTCATGAAGGTCGAGGTAGTCTTATAAAACAAGATGAGGTGAACGTGGAGATCGAACACATGACCTTCAAATCTTAAATCTGACGCTCTCCAAACTGAGCTATCCTCGCGAACATTAAAAATGAAAGTTTTTAAGTAAAGATATTTCCGCTAATTAATTGAAATTTTAGAAAGAAATGATCACTAATTTTAGATTGAATAGTCAAATTGTGCAACGTGAACCATGTGTGGTTAACGTGGAACGAGCACGAGACCTTCAGATCTTCAATCTAACGCTCTCTCAACTGAGCTATGCACACTAATGTTAAAAATGAAAATTCATCAGTAAAGGTATTTTCGCTAATTCATTAAAATTTTAAATAGAAATAATCACTAATTTTTAATAAGATATTCAAGTTATCCAACTTGTATAAGGTGCGGTGAACTAGAACACGTTACATATTTCCGATAATTCATTGAGATTTCAGAAAGAAATAATGACTAATTTTAGATTGAATAGAGTTATGCAACTAGAATTAGGTGCGCTGAACGTGGAGATCAAACACGTGACCTTCAAATCTTCAGTCTGCTGCTCTCCCAACAGAGCTATCCCCGCTAATATTAAAAATAAAAATTCATAAGTAAAGGTATTTCCGCTAATTCATTATGTTTAAAAAATAAATAATCACTAATTTTAGATTGAATAAGCAAGTTATGTTTTTAGATTGTATAGTCACGTAATAAACTTGTATAAAACAGGTGTGACCTTCAAATCTTCAGTCTAACAATCTCCCAACTGAGCTACTTTTGCTA
This sequence comes from Cucurbita moschata, assembly GCF_002738365.1. Lineage (NCBI taxonomy): Eukaryota > Viridiplantae > Streptophyta > Magnoliopsida > Cucurbitales > Cucurbitaceae > Cucurbita > Cucurbita moschata. Next base: position 42,629 of record NW_019268614.1, on the reverse strand, counting down.
ACATTAAAAATGAATATTCATCAGTAAAGGTATTGGGTACACTTCTGAAAATTCAACAAAAGGAAATAGTATTAGACCGAGATGCCAGATTTAAATCTCGCTTCTGGAAAATTCAACAAAAGGCATTGGGTACGCAGTTATAGTACGACATTCCACCCATAAACAAATGGTCAAACAGAAATGCTCAAGCAAATATTGGAAGACATGTTGAGGCTATATGTGATGGATTTTGCAGGAAGTTGGGATAAGTACCTACCCCTTATGAAATTCGCTTATAATAATACTTGCCAAGCCACCATACAAATGGCCACATACGAGGTTCTCTATGGACGAAGATTTCGATCCCCTATCTTTTGGGAAGAAGGGGGGGCAAACGACAACTATTGGGCCAGAGCTGGTGCAAATTACCAATGCCGCAGTCTAGAAGATTAAAGCTAGGATACAAACTGCACAAAGCCGAGAGAAAAGTTATGTAGACCTAAGGCGCAAGGACATGGAATTGTAGGTGGGGGATCATATATTCCTAAAGATAGCACCCCATGAGAGGGGTGCTCAGGAAGGGTTAAAGAAGACCCGATTCAAATAATAGACAAGAAAGTCAAATGATTGAGAAACAAGGAAATCTCTCTTGTTAAGGTCCTATGGAATAATCATAGAGTAGAAGAAGCCGCTTGGGAAATAGAAGGCAAATAAGAACCTTGTACCTTGACCTATTTTAGAATAAGCACTTTCGATGACCGAAAGTTTTCAAAGGAGAGGAGAATTTGCAACACTCAAGGTCTCCAATAAGAGATAGTGTATAATCCCTACTAGGTTGTATTTAGAAGCAAAGAACAAGTAAAATTGAAAAAACATTGAGAAAATGGTACTTTTTTTAATTTTTATAAACTTCCCGAATCATTAAATTTTTTATAGAATAAGAATTACAAGGTGCTTAAAAAAGGAAGGCTCCGATCGAAGAAGACTTTTCTGGCAGAAGATTCAGAAAAATCAAGAATGAAATTATAGAAATTCTAGATGTTTCAATGGTAGTGAAAAATCCATCTATAAATTATGAATTAGGGTAGACTATTAGGGGCAAGAAGCAAGCTTAATCGAGTACCCAATCGAGAGATACAAGTTTTTTTGTTTTGGGGTATCATGTTCATGGGTTTACCTCGAATTCAAGAACTATAGTCCTCATTTCCAAACTTGTTCCTGCACCTTCTAAATAAGTTTACCCATAAGTTTAATTTGGTGAAGGAAAGAGGTCCTCAAAGTGCTAGTAGGTTTTCACACAAATTAGTCCACGTTAGTTTACCCTCTAATGTTTTCCTAAGCTAAAACCTCAACTCCTAAAGCCTAACCCATGACATTATGTATAAACCTAGGTTCATCAATAATCCATGTACCAAGTATCTAGAACTATGTGAATAACATGCTAAATAAGTTGCTAGGATCCATACCCATAAGTAACCATTATCTGCATTACGATGTGTACTAAAAGGCCCCTATTCCTCTTTAGGTAGGATGTCCTGAAATATGTATCATGAGCTAGATGTTATGATAGGCCTACCTTTCCCATCAGTTAAATGAGATGTCCTGCACCACGATTTACCAGTAGGATTACATGATTATGACGACACCACTCATGTGTTCTTGGGGAGAAAATTGAAGGTTATTTTCGGGGAAGGTTTTCAGGATCAGTATATGATACATGACACGGAGACCTCTAAGTTCTAAGATCCTGAAAACATAACAAGAAGTAATATCCTAGCTTAGGGTTGCGATTAAGAACCTACTAGTAGGTTACTTACTAAGTTTTACTCACTCCATGTTTATCATTTTTATTTCAAGTAACAAAGAGTTGTCGTGGATGAGAGTGGACTTTGGAGTGTGGGCCATGGACTAACCTCTATTTTTAATTTAGTATTTTTTGTTCTTCTTTTGAGTCTGCTTCTTATTTTGTGTTTGTAACGGGTATGTATATGTAACACCCCAAAAATGGAGGAAATTAGCTCCCATAAGAATAAGCCACTCATGAAAGACCCAAAGGATAGAAAGTAAAAAAATTAAAGGATTAACCAAGAATAAGGGACTTAGTCAAGTAACTCGGGTACTCTAACAAGTGATTTCAAGGAGTTAAAAGACCTTTTGAAAAGGATTGGAAAGGAAAAAGTAAATGAAAAAGGCAAAAAAGTCATTTTATCAATTATCAAGAATCTTTCCCGATTTGTAATTCCTTATCTTGAAGGAATCTCAAGATTCAAAATCAGTGAAAAATGATCAAAAAGCGATGAGGAATTTGTAGAAAAATTATAGATTTTTCGAGAAAAAAATAATAAAATATTCAAAAAGTGGCAAATTACAAAAATACCTCTAGAAGAATGGATAATTACAGAAATGTCACTCTAATTAGAATCAGAGCATCTACTGTGACCATTCGAGCAAAATCCTTCGAACTCAAATTTCAACCGTCGAATCTCCTCCAAAATTTGATATGATCTAGAACGAATACGCACAGATCATCACATCCAACGACTAGTATTCAAAGCTAAGGTCGGTAAGGATATGATCGGAGTTGATATCTCCGAAAAATTATCCAGAAAGTTCGATCTCTAAATAACGAAGATTCTGGAGCTCTCAATGTCGGTTTAAGCTCCTCCTATAGAGTCTAAAGTAGGAGCAACAATAAGGAATAAGAATTGAGAAAGGTCGATCCCCCAATCGAAGGCAATAAGCGTTTAGATTATGGGTCTCTTACTCTCAGATTTCTTCCAAATTCGAGAGAAATCCTCCACCATTTCTCATCAAACTTATTCCTACCATTTCTCAACAAGATTACCCACAAGTTTTATGAAGGAATAGAGTGCTGAAAGTGCCTAGAGACCATTCCCCCAATTCAATCAGCCATTGAAGAACTTCAAGAAAAACTTGAAAATCCAATCCTAGGATACATGATGATTCATTGAGCAAGAAAGATTCCAATCAGTTTCTGCACCTCCAAGGAATGCTTCCATTGAAGACCACAAAGAAAAATAACCTCGAGAGCATGTCGAATTGAAGTAAATAGGTTTCGAAATTAAATTGGGGATAAGAGTCAAATTCCTATTTACGATCTCTTTTCCTTCAAATTAAGGATTCCTCTAGCTTCAGAGGAAGAAGTTGAGTAAACTACATGAAGGAATCGAGAGATGAAACATCGTAGAACAAGCTTCCCAAGAGATCGAAAATCTGGTGTTTCGAGTGAGTTGCATACCGAGAATGATTTTTGGAAATTAAGGTCTTACACTCAAAGACGTTCCTCCAAACCAATTCCTTTAGCCTGAAGAAAGGATATGGAAGAGGTTCAATGAAGAAATAGGGCCTTGAAACCCCTAGAATCGGCTACTCAATAAGAAATCCTTTGTTTTATCTCCAGCGATAAATCATATTTTGGATGAACTTTCGAAGCGAATATCTTAGGCTACGATCCACGAGAAGGTATCAAATCAATCCGTAGCCCTTCCTTGTAATACCCATCTTTAAGTTTCACGAAGAAATCGAGGAGAGAAACGCTGTAAATGTGGCTATACCGGCCGAGTTTCAGATGGCGGCGACGCGAAAAATGCGCATCTTCTTCCTATTCATAGGAAGAGAACGATGATATGGCCAGTTCAACTGAACTATCCAAGTCAACTCAAAATTTGACATTTTCTCGGGTTTTCTCAATTTTAGCCCCATTTCAGACCGATTCTCATAGAAAATCATATGGTTTCAGAAATTAGACACAATAAGGAGTATGTGGAAAAAAATATGAAGTAATTCAGATACTGGAAGCTCAAGAATGGACGTCCCAAACGTCGACGACGAGGCAAGTAGCCACCTTGGACTTTTTGTTAAGAAATACTTATAGAAATCGCTTGGATTTTCATATGAACCCTAGACCAAGTATGAATTAAGGATATATGAAAGAGAAACCCAAAGAACCGTGAGTTAAGACCCTGAACCGATTAAATAGCTCGAGATTTAAGTAACATTAAAATAATCTACTATATGATCTCCGCTGCCTATCAAATTTTAATACTGAGCATATTATAGTATGTTGAGGTTAGATATGAAATTTGGTGGTCATTGGATAAGGATAAATAGGTAAACCAAGAAACGGTGTAAAATGACCATAATGACCCTAAGGTAATTTACCTTCGGTTCATGACCTAGATGACCTTCAAATGCTATGAAATTCATCAGTAGATCTTATTTTATGAAGTGTTATATGAATCTTTATCCCAAGAGGTTTATATAAGGTAATGAAGTTTGGGAGTTATTGGAAAACTTTAGTTAGCGAAACCAAGATACGGGAGAAAATGCTCATCACGATCCATATGACCTTTGCCATGAATCACGATGTTTATAAGTTTTGTAGTCAATGTTACCAATGTTTGCTGCACACAAAAAGATAGGGATGTTAAATTTTTAAGTCACTTTTGGAAAGTATGGTGTTTAAATTGGGTACCAAATTATTGTTTTCAATTGCATGTCATCTTCAGATTCATGAGTAAACTGAGGTGGTTAATAAAATATTAGGAGCATTGCGGCTATTATTTATAAGAATATTAAGTCATAAATTGGGTAACAAATTATTGTTTTCAACTACATATCATCTTCAGATTAATGAGCAAATTGAGGTGGTTAATAGAACATTAGGAGCATTGCTTAGGGCTATTATTTGTAAGAATATTAAGTCTTGGGACGAATGTTTGCCACTCATTGTTCTCTTTTTGAAGTTGCTTAGGAATTTAATCCACTTACGCGTCTTGATTTATTTTCTATTCGTTCTAATATTTTTGTGAGTAAAGCAGCCACAAGTAAGGCAAATGGGATCAAAACATTGCATAAAGAGGGGGAGGAGACAATTGAGAAACAAAATTTCAATGTTGCTTCAAGAATTAACAAAGGACGGAATGAAATCATTTTTCAACCCGGTAACTGGGTTTGGATACATTTTCGTAAGGAGTGATTCCCATCTCAAAGGAAGACAAAGTTACATCCAAGAGGGGATGACCCTTATCAAGTCCTTGAAAGAATTAATAACAATGCATATAAAATGATCTTCTAGGAGAATTTTCAACACATTCAACTTTCAATGTTGCTGACTTGAGTCCTTTTGATGTAGGTGATGATTTTCTGATTCGAGGACGAATCCTTTTGAAGAGGGGGAAGATGATAAGGATCACGGTGTTCCAAATGTTCCATCTGAACCTATTACATGATCCAATGCCAAAAAGATTCAACAAGCATTCATTCTTCATCTACAAAATTGGATAGGCTCGGTTCAACTATTATTTCATGTGTTACAAGCTTATTAGATTGAGAAATGACCATTTGGAGCTTTAGAAGTGAATATTTACACAGTTGAAGGAGCAAATGAAGTTGCAAGCATCATTACATGAGTTATTAGAAAACTTTATTTATTTTTAATTTCATAAAGTTTGTAATGGTAGAATTGTCAAATTAACTTCTTTTTTTTTTTTTTTGACATTTAAGGGTATCGAGATTAAATCCCGGCCACTAACTTATTTTGTGGGAGACTATAAATACCCCCAAATTATTATGTAAAAATTAGATTTGCGATGAATGAAATTGATCTCTCAAGTTGAGAAGTTCCCCTTCAAAATTCGAGCATCATCTATGCAAGTTTCATGCCATTCTTGAGGTAGAATTGCATATGAGCCATGCAGTCACTCTTTCACATTGTGTGGTTGAGTGAAATTCTCGACATTTTACTTATTTTTTGGGATTTCTTTTCTCGGCATCCATTGTAATTTATCCGGATACAAACAAGTTTATTTTTGTAGGGAATGTATTAAGCACATGGATTTATTAATTACGGTACTTTTGTATAAAACAAAGTAAATACAAATGGAGTAACATGAGATAGAAGTAAACATAGTAATAAAAAGAAACTACATAAACTTAAAGGAAGTTAATCCCATTTTACAATATAAATATTGTTCAATTGTAGCAAAGAAGTAGTTTTGAAAACTAGCCACTCCAGATCAATCTATGTCTGTAAAACTAAAATAAAGAAAAAATAAATAAATAAAAATATTTTTCAAAAACTTAGTTTGGTGTGAAATTTTGCTTAAAATTCAAATGTTTTCTTTTCTTTTCTTTTTTTTTATTTTTATAAAAGGATAAAACACATAATTTTGAAAAAAAAAATGGAATTCACTCCTACCCACCTTTAAGGATAAAAGAGAGGTAGTTCCCTTAAGCACTTACTCCAGGTCTTGAACAAGGGGCCCCATCCTCTCATTAGCCTGAGAGGGATTTGGTTTACTGGTTGTTCCACAAACCAATTGTTCATTAGAGGATCAGTGAGACATAAGGAACAAGAAGTAACTTTAGGGGTAAAACGGTAAATTGACCCAGCTCTAGTTACGAACAACCTGTGAAGGATCGACTTACTAATCATGGTTATATCAAATGGACAAAAATATATCTATAGTGAGGGGAGTGCAACTACTAGGCTATAGTAGAGTGTCCTAGTAGTTAACGAATGTTGGTTAACAAGGTTAATGAGTTTAACCGGTTAATCTTGGATCGTTGGAGCCCATGATCTATAGGTCCATTAGGTCCCTCTGCTAGCTCTTATCGGACTAAATCATAGAACAGTGTGATGAGTGAGTTCGAAGTATTCGAATTCAAATTAGGGAATATGCACTACATATATACGATATATTTAACCGCATTTTTGTTTTATTTACGAATTAAACAAAAAGAGAGGATCTGATACATTTAAATAAGATTTAAATATCTTAATCAATTATGTGTCGGAATTGATTGGGATTGGCATTTCAATTAATATTAAATATTAATTAAATAGTTTAATTAATCATTTAATGTTACTTTAATTTGAAATTCATTATTCAAATTAATTGTTGAATTAAAATGAAGAAAGTCAAAATGTTGACTTTATTTAATGGAAAAGTCCATGTTAGTGGAATCTTGAGGTGACAAAATTTGGCTTAACCAAACTTGCATGCTTTCCAAATAAACCCCACAAGTTTGAGTGGAATTTTGAGTGTCAAAATTTCGTTAACTCAAACATGCATGCTTGCCACATAATCTCAAACATTTGATTTGAGTGGAATTTTAAATGTTAAAATTTGGTGATCTCAAATTTGCATGAACATGCAAACATGACTTTTTAAATAGAGTGATCATGGTACATGGAAGGTCTTCTTCTTCTTGGTGAAAAACCTTGAGAAAAAACCTCTCACAAACACTCTCTTCACATATACAAAATCCCTCCCCAGTTTAGTCACTCACCGGATTCCACAATCCCGTTCTAAGGCCGGAGAATAGTGGAGAAGACACTAGTGGTGGTTCGAAATCGGTTCGTGAGGAAAAAGCAGTTTGAACTACAAAAGGTTAGTGTCTAAACTCATTAAGTTTTAATACTTATAAACATGCTAGTTATTTACTATAATTGATGTTGTAAAAGTGCCTAAGATCCAAATTGCTTCCGCATATATTATATTAACACCATCAGTTCTTCCATGCGAGAATGTATGCGTATTGGTATCCTCTTTAGGACCGGTTGCTTCCTCTTTTTGTTTATACGTTTTGAGAAACCTGCTAAGCCCGCCTTTCTTACCAGGTGTGATTCAATCTTTCAGCTCAAACTTTTCTATCGTCCGACATAAAAAGTAGGAGTACGACTACATTTTCCTTTTCTTGCACGAGCCAAGGGATCATTCAGTTTCTACCAAAAAGTTCGCTATCTATTAGTTGTCGTAAACGAATGTATTTCTCATTTCAGTTAGCTCCTCCAAGAGCTTCCTGGTCCGTAGTAGACGAAACCTTGGACTTCTATCGGACTTATAGCATTGCCTGGTGAGCTCGCCGTTGAGGGTTGGCCTTACAGGAGATCGAGCAACCTTTCTTTCCCTACATGGTATGCTTTCCCGCTTATCGTGCAACTAGCCAACTAGCCAACTAGCCAAAGAGAGAGGGAGAGGGATCATGTCAATCAATTTTTATGTGCATTTTGTCCGTCCTGTACTTGCCTGCTTAGCTTTCTTAGCCAACATCTCCGATTTTTCCCGAACCAAGAGGTCCTACTTATCCATACCCAACAGTCACACTTTCAGCCGAAAGACTGATTTTTTTCATAAAGTCAGTTCATAGATCAAGAAAGAATGAAGCTACTTACAGGGACGGTTATGCAATACGTCTTTTCATACTCGCCTTTTCTTTAACCCTGCTATCATCCTAGCCATTCTCGCTTGTTGCTTTAAGGGGTCTCCCCACTATGGTCTTCAACAAGGTCATAGTGGAGTGTTATAATTGTCACAAGCTAGGACATTTTCAATGGGAATGCCAAAGCAATACCAGACGAGGCAGACAAACCTTCAACAAGGCCACAGTGGAGTGCTATAACTGTCACAAGCTAGGACATTTTCAATGGGAATGCCAAAGCAATACCAGACGGGGCAGACAAACCTTCAACAAGGCCACAGTGAAGTGCTATAACTGTCACAAGCTAGGACATTTTCAATGGGAATGTCAAAGCAAGGAGAAGGAGACAAACTATGCAGAGAATCGAGAAGAGATGTCACTGATGGCTTACGTGAATATGAATAAGGCCAATAGAGAAGATATGTGGTTCCTTGACTCGGGATGTAGCAATCATATGTGTGGGAAGAAGGAATATTTTTCAGATTTTGATGGAAGTTTCAGATATTCAGTGAAGCTGGGCAACAACTCAAGCATGGTTGTAACCGGAAAGGGTAATGTACGGCTGGAAGTGAATGAAATCATAATGATAATCACAGGAGTGTTCTATGTGCCAGACCTGAGGAACAATTTGTTGAGTAGTGGTAAATTGCAAGCAAAGGGGGTTACCTTTTTGTTTCAAAATGGAACATGTAAGGTGTTTCATCCTGAGAGAGGCTTAATCATGGAAACAAAGATGTCTTTGAATCGAATGTTCGTATTGCATGCTATATCTCAGCCTATAGCAGCCGTTCAAACTCAATTGAAACTTATGGGGAGAAGTGGTTCAAGGTCTCTGTCGTACACTCACCACTCCAATTCCTCTCGCCATAGTTAGAGAAGCAGAAGGTGTTAGGATCGCACAACAACGCACACGCTCGATCTAGATGAACACAGAGAACAGGATAGAGAAAAGCGCAAGAAAAACTCTGGCTAAATGGATTTTTCTATTGATGACTTCACGTATGTACAGTAAGAGAGAATTATAGAGAATAGAAAGTACATCTCAAAGCTCTACCGGACGGGATATATATATATAGTTCAATATACTATATATAGTTTTATCAGATTTAACCATCTACTATATATAGCTATTTCCTATATATAGCTTTACAAGATTTAACCATCAACTATATATAGCTATTTACCATATATAGCTTTACCAAATATAGCTTTACCGGATATAACCGTTGACCAAGCTATAAATAAGCATCAGACTCCATAACCTAACTAAAGGGACCCAAGTCCTTCCCCCTATCATTCTACTACCCATTCCAGGAGAAGCAGTCGTTCAAGTTCCCTCAGTTGCCAACGCAGAAGTGGGTCTTCCTCGTTCTCTCCTTTCCCCAAATCGTCCAGTTCCAGTCCTAGTCGTGCATTCACTGATCGAAATCATTCCATAGAGAAGCTTAAGAAAGAGGAAGAAGAGAAGAAAAGGCGTGAAGCAGAGTTGAAGAAGTTAGAAGAAGATGCAGCTAGGAGGATGGAAGAACTAATTAATTCAGAAGAAGGTTGAAGAAAGTTTAAACTATGAAGAGACTAAATTAGAAATACAGAGGCGAATAGAGAAAGGTCGCACGAAGTTGTTTGATGATGTTGATGTGCAGCTTGAGAAAGAGAAAGAAGCCGCTCTTACTGCTACAAGACAAAAAGAAGAACAAGCACGAAAAGAGAGAGAAGAGCTAGATAAAATGCTGGAAGAGAATAGAAGAAGGGTAGAAAAAGCACAGCGACGATTAGTTCGGGAGCTGCAGCGGAAGGAAGAAGAACAATATTGTGAGCTTGAGTTGATTCAGAGACAAAAAGAGGAGGCAGCTCAGAGAACTAAGCTAGATGTTAAGAGTTTGAGTTATGTTTTGCTGGGAGTTAGTGAAGAGTCGAAAACTTACAGACTCTATGATATAGAAGCGGTAGATGAAAATACTGTAGAAGAAAATATTTCATCTGGCTCTTTGGCTGAAGCAAGCTCTCCTAGCTCAAATAAGGCGAGGAATAAGAGACCACCAGTCTGGATGAGAGACTATGCAATAGGAGCAGATTTTTGTGAAGATGTTGATGAAGCAGTCTGGATGAGAGACTATGCAATAGGAGAAGTTTTTTTTGTAAAGAAGATGATGAAGCTCAGCCATGTTTACTCCTCCTGAACCTGCAATCTTTGTAAACTCTAAACAAGCATTGAAGAGTGAGAACTGGAGGCAAGCCATAGATCTAGAGCAATAAACAAAAATGACACATGGAAATTGATGAAGTTACCTGGTGGAAGTTTGGTATGAGGTCGTAGATATAAACTGATTACTATTCGTGTTCAGTTTAAGGGCGGGATTGTTAGAATTAGATTTTATTGAGTTATTTGGATTAGATTTGATCTAGTTATTTGAATTAGATTTGATTTAGTCATTCTTCAATTGAATTTGAGATTTCTCCCAATTCTTCTAATCTTTTCAGTTTTCTTTTTCTGTTCCTAACAGTAACATGTCATTCTTAAAAAACTAGGACACCGATGTGACAATGATACATTAATTAAAAAGAATTATTTCAAAAGATTTATCAATTTTATATTAGAGATAAATTCATATAAATAAGTTTATATATTTGTATACTTAAAAAAAAAGCTTAATGTACGTTTCACTCTCAAAATATATTCAAAGTCAAATGTCTGATACGATGGATTATAAATTTGTAATGTATCCATTGTATTAACAAGTGTTCAGTACATGCCCAACACGTGTCAGATTAGTGACACTAAGTTATTCTCATGCTTTCTTTACACCCATTTAAAGTAGTTTGAAAACTAGCACGTCAAATATTATAATTGACTAACTACAACTTCAATTTTGTGCTTTAAGGATGATTTTGACCAAAGAGAAATAAAATCCTTAATTTAGTACATGGTAGCAAAGATGGACATGAGAATGAGTTATTCTCACGTGGAAAGAGATTTAACCTTAAGTTATATCTCATATCCTCTTTTAACCAATTATTTAGTTTTATTTAGTATGTTTTAGAAAGATACGTCCATCAATAGCAAAAGAATAAAATAAATAGAATAGACTAAATTAGCCAAAAGTAATGACTAACATAATTTTAAAAAAAGAAACATAAAGTATGAATTGATTAAATTGGCTAATTGCTAACATAATTAAAAAAAAATGTAACAAACACGCTGAAGTATGATTAGGAACACAAGTAAAAAAAAAAAAAAAAAAAAAAAAAA
>NW_019268614.1:11839-31164 GCF_002738365.1 Cucurbita moschata | reverse complement strand
AAAAAAAAAAAAAAAAAAACACAAACAGCCAAATATCAAGATTTGGAAAGTGTTAAACAGTTTTAATATATAGACATTTCAAGACTTTACTCATGCAATATTCCCATGAAATCTAACACTAGAGCATCATAAAATTTAGAGAAATGATTGAAATTGATGTCATGTTCATATAGGTTGACTTTAATACAAAGGACAATTCGAACTTTCTTAAGGATAAATTGGGGACACCAGCCTAAGCTAATCAGGTAGGTGGCCTTACCATCCGTATGGTTATATTTGATGTTGACTGTGCCCGTGGTTCTGCAAGTGTCATATATATTGATATGTGTGAAATATTTGTGAATCGATATGCTTATGGTATGTTATAATATGTGAATTGTATGATAATACGTACGGTACCATGTGTTCAATGGTATATTTGAGATAGGATACGAGAAGGATGCACTAAACGTAATGTAACGATAGGAGTAAGACATGTTCACAAAACGTTATTGTTTTGGTTACGTATCGAAGTGCTATGGGTATGACAGATTGATAAAAACGATATGGCCACGATGGATTCATAAGACAATATGATTAGGTTATGGGTAGAAAGTGATAGAATTATGATAGATTGACAGAACGATAGTGTTAGGATACGTTCCTGTAACGTTATGACTAAGGTACGTTCAGGTAACAACACAACTATGATATGTCTAAGGACGTTAAGTCTATGATAAATTAGGGAAGGATATAACCATGAACTTTTTACGATATGATATTATTATGATACGACATGTGAAGGACGGATATATATCCAACAAGTGTCAAAGAGGGACGTGAGAATAAATTATTCTCAAGCTTTCTTTACATCGGTCAAAGAGTATTTGATAAGCTTTCAAAATTAAGGGTTTTCTTTTTTCTTCTTCCTTCTTTCTCCCTTTTCACGTTTAACTTTTTTTAAAAAAAATAAAAAGTAAAAAGAAGTTTAATGTGAGAATGAAGAAGTTAGAAAGGAGAAGGAAATGAATGTAATAAAACTTTTCTGTTGGTAGGAATGGAAGTGGTGAATGGGTCCTTGACGATAGTCGACCGCTATACTCTGGTTTTGGATGTAAGTGATGATTATCAGCAATATGAGTTGTGTCAATACCACACCGTTATCAAGAGGAAGTAAAGTAGAGTAGAATAGATCAAGTGATCCATTTGTTGAGAGTGCTGTAAAACGCACACAAGTAAGAATGTTGGATATAACTACTCTTTCACATTTGAGGGATGAGTCTCATAGATCCAACTACAATATCAAAGAAACTTCGAGTGGTAGTGATTGCTTGCATTGGTGTCTCCATAGTATCCTAGACACATGTAACATGATTTTTCTTGCTCAAATATAGCTTCATTTGTCTTAAAAGTTCACTTTTAAGTAATCCTGGAAGGCTTCTTAATTTGCAGCCTCTAGTGAAGATGATCACTCCGAGGTGGGTTTGTTAGTGAAGATGCAATTGTATAATCAGGGTTTTATATCAATGGTTCCATTTATATCTATAAATGAAATTTGTGGTGTATTTTTTGGAAATTCAACAATAATCATCGGTTATTTCGTTACCATTCTAAAGAAATTCAACTTTCGACCTTTTGTGAATGCTCAAAGGTACTTGCAAAGTACTGTCGATTATGATCCATAATACTCACCGACTCGAAATTGAGGTTTGTTCATGTTTGAAAATGTGACAAACCAAAAGACAAGATGTTAATTAATATTGTTTGTGATTGTTGTTGTGAATTCTTCATCTTTGAATACATATTTTGGTTGGCTTATGAATTTTTCTATCTTCTAAAAATATTATTTTTTTAGTTCGGGCCTAATTTCATAATAGGCGATTGAATCACAATATTGCAATATTTTAAGTAACTTTTAAGATTAAAGGTTGATGAATAAAGTAATTACGGCAAGTTCTTTTTTATGCATCTTATTTTGATCTAGCACATAAATGCTTCCTAATTATTTTTTTTTTTTTTTTTTATGAATTAGGTTATGAAGATCATTTGAATTACAAATGCTTTAATTCAAACAATATTTAATAACTAATAATTTTAATATTTATACTCAAATATACTAACTTATACTCAAATATACTAACAAGTACTAGTAACACTAGTCTCAATGACTTAAAGAATACAACTATTATCTCGAACTATAAAGAATTTAATTCCAACCTATTCTAATGGACAAACGCTTTATTAGACTCTATTGTAAGATTTCACCTCATCAATTTAAGTAGCGTTCAACTACAACTATAAATATCAAAGTCTTAAGTATTCATGAACAAAATCGGCCTAACAATGTCTCTGGGAACTAGAGAACGTTGGTATGACTAGAGAACGTTGTCCTCGTAGAATTTATATTATTGTGATAGAAGTTATAAATAACGATGATATTCCTTGGTCTTTTATTACAAAGGTGCAGAACTTTCTTTTTGTGCATGTGATATATTCATCGCCACCTACTCATAAGCTCTCATCTTTTAAAGAAGTTCTAGACTTCCTTGTCCCCAAGTAGCAATACAACTACTAGAATGCTATCTCTACTTATAATAAGCTCTCTCTCTCGAAATATATGTGTGTGTGTTTGTGGATGTATTACTCTCTTTTATTAATGAAATATTGCATAGACATAATGATATTATGAGTATCTTTTCTATCCCTCCCTTCCTTATCGCTATATAAAGAATATGAAGATTATAAGTAAAAGTGTACCAGTTATTTGTTACTTTTGAACTTAAAATGCTTATAATTCAATTTATCTTTGTTATCAACAATAATTATCAAACGGTATATAATTTTGTCCAAGTAAGGTCGCTTCTCATTCCCTGTATGATATCATAACACAAAATCGAGCGGAAGGGTTAACAATAAAATGATAACAAAAACCCATTCGTCGAACTAACTATAAAGGAAGGATTGGTTGGAAACAATGTCTATACTTCTTTGCGTTTGAAAAGGATTGGAAAGGAAAAAGTAAATCAAAAGGGCAAAAAAGTCATTTTATCAATTATCAAGAATCTTTCCGGATCTGTAATTCCTTAACTAGAAGGAATCTCAGTATTAAAAAAAAAAAAAGGGAAAAATGATAAAAAAAAGTGATGAGAAATTTGTAGAAAAATTATGGATTTTTCAAGAAAAATAATAATAAAATATTCGAAAAGTGGCAAGTTACCAAAATACCACTGGAAGAATGGATAATTACAGAAATGTCACTCTAACTCGAATCAAAGCATCTACCGTGACCATCTGAGCAAAATCTTTCGAACTCAAATCTCAACCATCGGATCTCCTCCAAAATTTGTTATGATCTTGAACGAACACGCACGGATCATCATATCCAACGAGTAGTATTCAAAGCCAAGGTTGGTAAGGCTATGATCGGAGTTGATATCTCCAAAAAATTATCCAGAAAGTTTGATCTCTAAATAACGAAGATTCTGGAGCTCTCAATGTCGATTTAAGCTCCTCCTATAAGGTCGGAAGTAGGAGCAACAATACAGAATAAGAATCGAGAAAGGTCGATCCCCCAATTGAAGGCAATAAGCGTTTAGATTATGGGTCTCTTACTCTCAGATTTCTTCCAAATTCGAGAGAAATCCTCCACCATTTCTCTTCAAACTTCTAAATAACGAAGAATCTGGAGCTCTCAATGTCGGTTTAAGCTCCTCCTATAAAGTCTGAAGTAGGAGCAACAATACGGAATAAGAATCGAGAAAGGTCGATTCCCCAATCGAAGGCAATAAGCGTTTAGATTATGGGTCTCCTACTCTCAGATGTCTTCCAAATTCGAGAGCAATCCTCCACCATTTCTCTTCAAACTTATTCCTACAATTTCTCAACAAGATTACCCACAAGTTCTATGAAGGAATAGAGTGCTGAAAGTGCTCAGAAACCATTCCCCCAATTCAATCCGCCATTGAAGAACTTCAAGAAAAACTTGAAAATCCAATCCGAGGATACATGATGACTCGTCAAGCAAGAATGATTCCAATCAGTTTCTGCACCTCCAAGGAATGCTTCCATAGAAGACCACGAAGAAAAATAACCTCGAGCGCGTGCCAAATTGAAGGAAATAGGTTTCGAAATTAAATTGGGGATAAGAGTCAAATTCCTATCTACGATCTCTTTTCCTTCAAATTAAGGATTGCTCTAGCTTCAGAGGAAGAAGTTGAGTAAACTTGATGAAGGAATCGAGAGCTGAGACATCGTAGAATAAGCTACCCACGAGATAAAAAATCTGGAATTTCGAGTGAGTTGCATACCGAGAACAATTTTTGGAAATTAAAGTCCTACACTCAATGACGTTCCTCCAAACCAATTCCTTTATCCTGAAGATAGGATATGGAAGGGGTTCAATGAAGAAATAGGGCCTTGAAACCCTTAGAATCGGCTACTCAATAAGAAATTCTTTGTTTTATCTCCAGCGATAAATTAGATTTTGGATGATCTTTGGTAGCGAATATCTTAGGTTACGATCCACGATAAGTTATCAAATAAATCCCTAGCCCTTTCTTGTAACATTCATCTTTAAGTTTTACGAAGAAATCGAGGAGAAAAACGCTGTAAATGTGGCTGTACAGGCCGAGTTTCAGATGGCGGCGATGCGAAAAATGAGCATCTTCTTCCTATTCAGAGGAAGAAAACGATGATAAGGCCAGTTCAACTAAACTGTCCAAGTCAACTCAAAATTTGACCTTTTCTCGGGTTTTCTCAGTAGATCTTATTTTATGAAATGTTGTATGAATCCTTATCCCGAGAGGTTATATAATGTAATGGAGTTTGGGAGTTATTGAAAAACTTTAGTTAGCGAAACCAAGATATGGGAGAAAATGCTCATCACGTTCCATATGACTTTACCTCCTAGGATAACTAAGTGGTATCCCTGAAATAATAGATTCCCCAGATGTACCCTTGGTCTCTAATAGATACTACGTGCACAATATCATGCTGGGCTTTTCCTACGAACTTATAAGTTCCAAGCTTGACCCAAGACGTTATGCATAAACCTAGGATCACCAAGAATCCAAGAAAACACCTAGGTTAATGCAAATATCATGCTTAATAAGTTGCTAGGATCCATGCCTGAAGTAACCATTATCTCACTCCACGAAGTGTACCACGAGGCCTTTATTCCTCTTTAGGTGGGATGCTATGGTATATGTACCATGAGCAGGATTCCATGATGAACTTATTATTTCCCTCACCTAAATGAGATGCCCTGCACCACGATTTGTTAGCAGGATGCCACGATTATGACAACGCCACCTATGCACTCATGGGGTCAGAAGAGTTTTCATTGTTAAAATACGATGCATGACATGACAACCTCTAAGGTTTAGTTCCTGAAAACGAAACAAGAAGTCATATCCTAGCTCATGGTTTAGACATGCTCCAAATTACCATGAAGTAACCATTATCTCACTCCACAAAGTGTACCACGAGGCCTTTATTCCTCTTTAGGTGGGATGCTATGGTATATGTACCATGAGCAGAATTCCATGATGAACTTATTAACTCCCTCACCTAAATGAGATGCCCTGCACCACGATTTGCTAGCAGGATGCCACGATTATGACAACGCCACCTATGCACTCATGGGGTCGGAAGACTTTCATGGTTAAAATACGATGCATGACATGACAACCTCTAAGGTT
This sequence comes from Cucurbita moschata, assembly GCF_002738365.1. Taxonomy (NCBI): domain Eukaryota; kingdom Viridiplantae; phylum Streptophyta; class Magnoliopsida; order Cucurbitales; family Cucurbitaceae; genus Cucurbita; species Cucurbita moschata. Next base: position 25,486 of record NW_019268614.1, on the reverse strand, counting down.
TAGTTCCTGAAAACGAAACAAGAAGTCATACCCTAGCTCATGGTTTAGACATGCTCCAAATTAGCAAGTTCAGAACCTAGAACCTAAAACTCATACTAGTTATTATGGGTTCAAATGATTAGTTAGAAAGTAGTCTTTCCTTATTTTGTGTTTTCGCATCAAGGTCATTTCTTAAAAGACCTATCGGGAGTTGAACCCAGGTCGTTGGATTCAAAGTCCAAAGTGCTAACCACTACACCATAGAACCCCTTGTAAAAATTTATTTTGGAATGGTTTTTCCTATTTTCTGCAGATCCCACAAGAAGAGAGATCCTATCACGAGTCAAACTCAAGTTATTGGATTCAAAGTTCTAGAGCTGTTTTATCTAACTCGTTGTGATCTTGATCACCTTTAGAGTGGTTGCAGAAGTAACCCTCTAGTGTTGATTGAAGCTCTTAGAGAACATTTAATTTTATATATTTCTTATAGTTAATTTATATATGGTTGTATATTACAAACAAATTGAAATAATAATTTACATCACAGTCTTTCTTTCTTCCGTGCAAAACTTAACATGCAAACTATATTATTTCAATATTCACTCGAGAAACAAGGGGGAAAACTATATTATTTCAAACCCTCCATTATTGCTTCTACTTTACGTGAAAATGCTTCCACTAAATCATGTTACTAACTGGTTGGTTTGGTTCGATTCAATTCTTGGGTCCACTAGATTGAATCGACCTAGCTCAATTAAACTCTTGATAATATAAAAATCATAAGTTTCTTAAATTACGTTAACTAAAAGTTTAACCTCTAATTTTTTTAGAATATTTATCTTTGTGTCTAGTTGATCTCTAAATGCTTAGAAGTATCTAATAAGACTTCTATTTAAGGAACTTTTCTCTATAAAAGATGTAAGAATTCAGGATTATTATTAAGGAATTTCAAAGGAGTGATTTTATATATCATAGAGGACAAAATATTTATTTGTTTCAAATATCTTATGTTGACCATTCTTTTTTGTCAAAGTATTTTGAATATTATCATTGTGAATTACTAATGGCATTAGATTGCATCTCATTAATAACAATATCCCAAAACTCAGGTAAAGATGACATCAAAATTAATACTTTAATTTCATCTTCAAAATTTATTTTCACTTAACTCAGTTGACTGATAATCATAATAGTTATTTATTCAACAATAAGGGTGTTAGCATGCATTTGGAAATGAACCCATATTTAAAAAATTTAGATAAAATAGAAAAGAATTGTAATCTCAAAGACAATGATACTATGTGAAACTAGCCTCAACTTAACTCTTAGGGGCGGTAAACAAACGGTTCCTTCACCCAAGACCCATGGCCCAACTCCTAAAATGGAAGGGATAATCTAGAGAATCATTCTGAGAACCCTAACGGATGGGTTACAAACTCACATTATCAAGCTCGACAACAAACAATGTCGCCGGCAAACTTAGGAATAAAAATAGGAGACATTTTATAGATTTAGGAGGAGTAAGTGAAAACAAAAAGAGAGTCATAACCCATTTTCGGTGGGTTCTCGAAGCACCGATTGCAAGTTAAGAAAGGTTAAAAACAAAGTAGAATGTTTTCTCGAAATATATATTTACATTTACATTATATTCAAAATATCAAAAATAGTTGGTGTTGTTTGTCTAGGACAATCTTAGTTACATGAAAGATATGGGAAACATGGAGTGAGTACAAGATACCACACTTTTTTCTTAATGATTTCTTGATTCTTGTCCGTGGGTGCTTGGATACCACACTTTTTTCTTAATGATTTCTTGATTCTTGTCCGAGAACAGTGGCCCTTAGGTTCTAAGTACATGGTTCTATGTGGTGGAGGACTTTGGAATAAGGTTTGGAATCGATAATTATTCTTATTTCTTTTCCTTTAGACACTCGGTGGTCGGCTTTGTCCAAAATAAAAGGGCCCAACCAGATTCAAACTAATGACCTCTTGATCTGCAGTTAAATGCTCTACCACTGAGCTATGGACCCATTTTGCATAATTTCAACCTTAGTGACCCCTTCTACAGAGTGTCAGTCCAAAAGTGTAAAAAGTGTCTGTCCAAAATAAAAGGGTCCAACCAAGTTCAAACGGGTGACCGGTCAAATTCTCTACCGCTGAGCCATGGATCCATTTTGTAGGATTTTAACCTTAGTGACCCCTTAGACATAGTCTCGGTCCAAAAAGTGTAACAAATTTCTATCCAAGATAGAAGGGCCCAACTAAGTTCGAATTGGTGACCTCTTGATCAGCAATCAAATGCTCTAACATTGAGCTATGGACCCATTTTGTATGATCTCAACCTCAGTGACCCCTTCTATAGATTATCGGTCCAAAAGTGACCCTACCGAATCGGCTATGGACCAATTTTGTATAAATTGGTGGATTACCTATCGGGAATTAAACACAGGTCGTTAGATTCAAAGTCGAAAGTACTAACCACTACACCATAGAACCACTTGTTAAACTTTATTTTGGCAGCAATTTTGATAAGCGCTAACAACGCTGAATTTTGCAAAGCTAGAGGTCGTAGTATCCTTACCGACTTTCACAAGGTGTTTTCAACTTTTTTTTTATAGGTAATTGAACTTTTGAGTCCATGCAAATGATTGGTTGGATTAGTATCAGTTTGAGAAGACAGAGGAGAGAAGAGAGACTTTGTTAGAAACTCTCCTATAGGTAATCTCCCAAGGTGTTTTCAACTTCTTTTTTAGGTAGAATTTTAAAATCAAACCACAACAAAATTTACTTCTATCTAGAAAAATTATTTTTTGTTTGAAACAAGATTATTCCTTCTTTTTATAAAACTAAATTTTACTCTCCAATATATTTTAATAGTTTTGTTAATTAAATTTTCTTTAAAAAATTTTGTACACAGAGTACAATGGAAATAATACTTTTTTTTGTTTTTTTTTAACTATTTTGTAATTTGTATAGTATTATTGGAGGCTTTTGATTGAAATATGATAATTGATTCTCTGTCCTCTTTAACAATTTTAGATACCTCCATATTCGATATTTAATGCGTCACTTTTTATTATGAGATCTGCCCTTGGGTCAATAAGACTTAAGTAGAGAGTTTATTTGACTGAGTTTATTTGACTAATGATTTAATTTTTTTGGGTTGTAGAGATATCCCTTACAAATCAAGACTTTGTATTATTTTGAAGACACTCATCAAGACATTTGTAAATGTGCCTGATATCTTGAAGGATATAAGACACGTAATTGAGAGAACCTAAAATTTTTTTGATGTTGGCTTTTCTAGGATACGTCATCACCAAAGTTTGAGACAAAGACCATTGGATGGATTTTAATAAAGCTCAAATAAATTTAAAATCCAAGAAAACGGATCTGAGTTTGATATTATTTGATTTTGGGTATGGACACAACTAGCTGATTTCTTTTGATTACATTAATGAATATGTAGATGTTTAAAGTGTTGAACTTAATGGTTTTAGAAAATATCAACACATCATCAATATAAACTATCGAATTTTTTTGAAAGGATTGAAAATATCATTCATAATCTTCTGAAATTTGGATGGACCGTTTTTTAGCCTAAATGGCATGACGTTCCTCTCATATTTTCTAAATTGGACATCAATGCTATTTTATATTTGTCCTTTTTGGAAATTAGAATTTTCGGAAATCCAAATTTCATGTCGAATTTTATAAAAACATTTGACTCTAAATCTTTTTATCAAATCATTTTTGTTTTGGATTGGATATCTTATTTATTCTAAAACCTTATTCCAAGGTTTGTAGTTAATTACGGGTATCAAAATTTCTGGTTTCTTTTCACCATGTTGTTAATCTAAAATGTCAGACATGACCACATGCTCTTTGAAGACCTTATCAGCTTCCTCTGCAAAATAGCACCTAAAATGTTGGTATTTAGGGTTTGATGCTTTTTGACTTAACCTTAGGGTTCTATTTACGGTGAACTTGTTATAATTTTTGTCAAATTATATATTTGAATACCTAATCCATTAAGATATAATATCTTATTTAAATAATATTAAAATGTCGTAGAATATCATAATATATGTTTTATTAATATGAATCTCATTCAAATTTCAAATATATTTTTTTATTTAATGTTTATGATACACAACAATTATTTTAATATTTAACATATCAAATACGTTAATATGTTTTGATATTATAGTTCAAGACTATAGGAACTTGCTCAGAGGACCTGAGAGTTACGTTGGTCCACAATGCATCTCATGGACGATGCAAAACTATGGTAGTGCTCGAAGGTGAATGGTATAAAAAATGGGTCATGCACCATAAACTCATGGGAAGATCGTTGATGGAATCGATGCAATCGACGCTCCCCTGGATGGGTTGCCAATCAAAGACCTAACATTTGATATTGACTCTTTTGAAGAAAGAGCCACATAATCGAACAGCTCGAATCGTCGCGGTAGCTCTGAGAACTCTAACACACACAGGGAAGGACTTGTCGAAGAGTTAGACATTAAGCAAAAGATCATGCTAAAACTCTTCAGCGATCTAACAAAAGACTTCAGCACATCCACACCAAAAATCCATTGTTGTCTAGCAGTTAGGATATCTATCTTTTACCCAAGAGACTCGGGTTCAATTCTCGGCAACGGAATATTATTTTCTTATTTCTTTTTATTTTATAGTTTCATCTTTTGTCACCAATTATATTTAAACTTTACCTCATTTTGAGGGCACTTTAATGGTCAAGTTCAATAGTATCTTAGATTAAAAAGACTTTTATGAACATCGTACCTATGTTAGTGTTATGTCATAGATATTTGTTTCAATTTCAACAAGTGGGGTTGAGGTGATTTAAATGGTTAATGCGATAAGATGGCTATTTTCGAGGTCTCTCTTGTTGAACGCCATCATGGTTGAGATGAGCACTCGAGTGAGTTTGACAAGGAGACCCGAATTTAAACTTTACCTACGTTTGAGAGGCACTATAATTGTCAAGTTCAATGGTAGTTTAGATTAAAAAGACTTTTATGAACTTTGTACCTTTGTTAGTGTTATGTTATAGACATTTGGTCAAGTTCAACAAGTGGGGTTGAGGTGATTCAAATGGTTAATGTCACTTTATTTGATTCAAATTGTTAATGTGATAATCCAGTTGAATAGTTACAGGTTATTTCCAAGGTCTCTCTTATTGAATGCCAACAAGGCTAAAATGATTGAGATGAGCACCTGAGTGAGTTTGACAAAATTGAAATAATATCAAATAAAATCACTAAAAAAAAATCAATAAAATTGAAAAAAAATTGAAAAAAAAATTAGCCTTATGACACTTCCTTCAACTCGAAGGGCAGTATATCAAGGATTCCTTCGCCCAAGACCCATGATCCAACTCCCAACATGGTAATGATAAGGTATAGAATAATTCCAAGAACCTCAATGGATGGGTTACAAACTCACATTACCAATCTCGACAACTGGACATGTCATCGGCGTTAGAAGAACGACCGCATCAGAGCAAGTCATGGGGATAGAAGATCCCGTTGAAGGATGATGGCCCAACTGTAATCTTCAGCCCAACGAGCCAAAGCTTTTGTAGAAGCAAGAACCCTTGTATTAAAGAAATTAACACCTTCTTATACAAAATTTGGATCAACCAAGAGATAAAGCTAGAATTAGATGATGAGATCCAAGATTGAGAAACAAGATTTGGAACCTTTTTCTAAACTGAGTCACTTCACAATCGAACTTGATCAAGGCTTGATTGAATGACTCAGATGCAATCTACCACAAGAATTGCATGAAACTTAGAAATGACAAAGATATGCTCAGATTTCTATAAGGGGGATCGTCTCAACTTGAGATATCAATTTCATTGATCACAAATATGCTTTTACATAATAATTTATGGGTATTTATAGTCTCCCAACAAAAGAAGTTAGTGGCCGTGATTTAATCTCGATCCCTTTAAATCTTCACAGAAGACAAAGTCAATTTGAGCATTACAAACTTTATGAAATTAAAATAATAAATAAAGTTTTCTAACCACTCATAAAATGATGCTTGCAACTTCATCCACTACTTCAACTGTGCAAATATTTACTTTTGAATCTCCAAATGGTCTTGACTCAAACGAATCAGCTTGTAACACATGAATTGATGGTTGAACCTAGCCTATCCAATTTTGTAGATGAAGTATGAATGTTTGTTGAATCTTCTTGGCCTTGGGTTGTGTAATAGGTTCAGTTGGAACACCGTGATTCTTATCATCATCCCTCTCTTCAAAAGGATTCGTCCTCGAATCAGAAATATCATCACCTACATCAAAAGGACTCAACTCAGCAACATTGAAAGTAGAATGTACACTGTGATTCTTATCATCATCCCCCTCTTCCGGATTCGTCCTCGAATTAGAAAAAAAATCACCTACATCAAAAGGACTCAACTTAGCAACATTGAAAGTAGAATGTATTGACAATTCTACAGGAACATCAATTTTATTGTTCCATGCAATAAAATGAGTCATTTTACTAAATGTCTTATGGAGCATTTATAATCAAATAATCAATTTTATTGTTCCATGCAATAAAATGAGTCATTTTATTAAATCTCTTATGGAGCATTTATTATTAAATAAAGAATTCTTATAGAGCATTTATAGTTAAATAAAGAATTAGGAATCCAGGCTATCTTTAGATCTACAGACCCACTCTCACTTCCAATTTAGCTATGGACCCTAACATTCATCAGTAAAATTATTTACCCTAATTCATTGAAATTTTAAAAGGAAATCATCTCTAAATTTAGATAAGATAGTAAGTTATACTACTTGAATCAGGTGTGGTGAAGGTTGAACCAACACGTGACCTTCAAATCTTCAATATTACCAACTCCCAACTAATCACTCATTTTACATTGAAATTTTAAAAACAGATAATCACTAAATTTAGATTAAATAGTCAAGTAATTTTAAAAAGAAATAATCACTCATTTTACATTGAATATTTAGTTTATGCAAGTTAGTCGACTTGAATTAGGTGGGGTGAACGTGGATCAAACACGTGACTTTGAGATCTTTAGTGACGCTCTCCAAACTGAGCTATCTCCACTAACATTAAAAATAAAAATTCATCAGTAAAGACTATAACATTGAAAATGAAAATTCTGAAATTTTAAAAAAGAAATAATCACTAAATTTAGATTAAATAGTTAATTTTAAAAAGAACTAATCACTCATAAAGAGGAGAAGTAGACAATTGAGAAACAAAATTTCAATGTTGCTTCAAGAATTAACAAAGAACGGAATGAAATCATTTTTCAACCTGGTAACTGGGTTTGGATACATTTTCGCAAGGAGTGATTCCCATCTCAAAGGAAGACAAAGTTACATTCAAGAGGGATGACCCTTATCAAGTCCTTGAAAGAATTAATAACAATGCATATAAAATGATCTTCTAGGAGAATTTTCAGCACATTCTACTTTCAATGTTGCTGACTTGAGTCCTTTTGATGTAGGTGATGATTTTCTGATTTGAGGACGAATCCTTTTGAAGAGGGGGAAGATGATAAGGATCACAGTGTTCCAAATGTTCCAACTGGACCTATTACACGATCCAAGGCCAAGAAGATTCAACAAGCATTCATTCTTCATCTACAAAATTGGATAGGCTCGGTTCAACTATTATTTCATGTGTTACAAGCTTATTAGATTGAGAAACGACCATTTGGAGATTCAGAAGTGAATATTTACACAGTTGAAGGAGCAAATGAAGTTGCAAGCATTATTACATGAGTTGTTAGAAATTTATTTATTTTTTAATTCATAAAGTTTGTAATGGTAGAATTGTCAAAAGAACTTCATTTTTTTTTTTGGAGATTTAAGGGGATCGAGATTAAATCCCGGCCACTAACTTATTTTGTGGGAGACTATAAATACCCACAAATTATTATGTAAAAATAAGATTTGTGATGAATGAAATGGATCTCTCAAGTTGAGAAGTTCCCCTTCAAAATTCTAGCATCATCTATGCAAGTTTCATGGGGTAGAATTGTGGTTGAGTGAAATTCTCAACCTTCTACTTATTTTTTGGGATTTATTTTCTCCCTATTCATTGTAATTTATCCTGATACAAACAAGTTTATTTTTTGTAGGGAATGTATTAAGCACATGGATTTATTAATTACGGTGAACTTTTGTATAAAACAAAGTAAATACAAATGGAGTAACATGAGATAGAAGTAAACATAGTAATAAAAAGAAACTACATAAACTTAAAGGAAGTTAATCCCATTTTACAATATAAATATTGTTCAATTGTAGCAAAGAAGTAGTTTTGAAAACTAGCCACTCCCGATCAATCTATGTTTGGAAAACTAAAATAAAGAAAATAAAAATAAATAAAAATATTTTTCAAAAACTTCAGTTTGGTGTGAATCTTTGCTTAAAATTCAAATATTTTTTTATTTTATTTTTATTTTTATGAAAGGATAAAACACGTAATTTTGAAATAAAGCAAAATAAAATAAAAATAAAATAGTTATCAATGCATGGGCTCACGTAGCGCACAAAAATATGTGGATAAATTTCATATATTGAGGTGCTGAAAACATATACACACGAGCAAACAAAAAATAATAGATCCACTATAAAGGTATTTGGTCTAGTGGTATGATTTTTTTTTTACAAATTAGGCGGAATGAACAAAAAAAAATAATAATGAGTTTAAAATTACCAAACAAAATATCAATTTTCAAATGGAATGGAGACATAAGACCCTTCGAAAAAAGAAAAGGACAAAAGAAAAATATTAAATACATTTTCAACTAATGCATTTGGTTGAGAGATATTATGGGCAATATCAGAAAAATATAGCATTAACTAATTTTCATGGACACATATGGATCCTTAGCATACTAAAATAACTGTTATTATTGGTATCAAACCAATAACAATTTATATCAGCTAAATCTTCCCATTGATAATTAGGCTAGAGAAAGAACTTGAATTTATTTTTATATCTATCAACATATTTGCTACTTTTATCTAAAACTTGATCACTAAGTTTTTCTTATTTGTGTTGTAAAATTATGTATTTCTATGGATATCATTTCTATTTCTAGAATTGAAACAAAAACATGTGGATAAATTTCAAATATTGAGGCACAAAAAAGATATGGACCAGCAACTAAAAATGATAGATCCACTCGAAGGCATTTGGTCTAGAGGTATGATTCTCGCTTCGGGTGCTTGAGGTCTCAAGTTTGATTCTCAAAATGCCCCCAACAATTATATCAAATTGAAGCATGTAATATAATAAGATTTGGAAATTTGGAAAGAAGTAATTCAGATGGATATTTGGAAAGAAAAAAAAAGGAAGCTATATTTAATTATAATTTACAAGTGTCTTTATAACATGTTATTTGAAGAGAGCAAACAACAAGAATAAACAAACAAAGGAAATTTGTGTATGTATGATTCTCTTCAAATCTTTGAAACTATAAGGATTCCTCTCCTTTCTTGACAACAGTCATCTACTCTTACTCCTACTCCCTTCTCTAAGCATCAACATTCCACGAAGGTCGAGGTAGTCTTATAAAAGAAGATGAGGGAACCACTTTCAAATAATTCCATGAGGACTTGAGAAAGTTTTGTAAAAGAAGACGAGGGTACCACTTTCTAGAAGTTCTATGTGAATAGAGAATGAACCATATTCTTGGGAGATAAGATAGAGCCTGGAATCTAACTTCAAAGGAATTACATGAATTGTTCTATGATATTTTTTCTAGGAACTCTTTGTAATGTTGTCTGCTGAAGGTTTCAGGAAAGGGACATAGATTCTCTATTGCACTGATCTCCCAATAGAACTTTTACGTAGGTTATCTGTCGTCACAATCCTTTTAAGGAAGATGCGCCCAAATAACAAGTGAACAATAACATTTAAAGAAGTTTCAGAGAGCGAGAAGAAGATTGTGATAGAAGTTGCTCTAGGTAAAACTTCTTTAAATGTCTTAGCCAATCATGACCTCATAATGAGGAGTCTCTTGGACAACAATAACGTATGGACAACAAATATCTTAACCAATTGTGATGGTCATGATTGCTCAAGGTGTGTCGCTCAAATAATCGGTAAATAATAACATTGCCCAAATAACCGCCTTGGACAACAAATCGTTTACAAGAATGGCTGAGACATGCAACATGCAACCACAGGCAACATGCCTTGGGCAATCATGACTGTGACATCTGCCCCCACACAATTTATTGTATGAGGCTGACTTTAGGTCTCTCGATGGGCTTCCAGCTGATCTCATAATGAGGAGTCTCTTCCAACCTAATAGATGCTGTTGAAAATCACTTCTTGGTTTGTTGAGTCTTCATGTCTTCTCTGTTCGTGTCTTTCCTACTTTCTTCGCTTGAAACTTTTTCTTATTTGTATGACGTCATACCACCTACTTCTGCTTGATGTCTTCTTGGTCGAAATAATAATGTTTCAAGTTACTAACGTGGACAACAAGGTTAGTCCACATCTATAAGAGCAATTGGATTCTATATGATGTCTTCGTAATCTTTTGGATAACTTTAAATAGTCCATAGTATTTTCACACCAGTCTTTGGTTCTTGTTGCTTTGAACTCGAAGTTTATCTAAACTTAACTTATATGAACTCTTTATTTTTCTTGAAATTATTGTGGTTGATGCTTCCGACTGACCCTTCTCTTCATCCGTCTAGATGATATTTCTGTGTGAACATGTGTTGCTTCAGTGGTTTGTTGCTGTCTCCCTTCTTCAGTATCTGACCTTGTTTATGTCTCTCCTGGTGGGGATAAATCCATTATCTAACCTTGTTTTGCGTCGTGGTGTTCATGTAGTGGCAATAAGGTTTCTATTGAGGTTGGCTCACTCGAGCTCCCCTTTTCAATTACAACAATAGCAGCAACCGTAGATTCATCGTGACTATGGTTCTTTCTCAACTGTAGTATCGACATCATTTTCAACCCTCTTGGTTGATGGATGTTTTTTTGAATGAACGTCGGGTTAGACTCCATTACCAGACATTTTGCTAGGGGCATGTAAGTGACTTTGTGTTTCAGCAGGACGTTCATTCCTGATACGACGTCGAAGTCATCCATTTCAACTATCACTAAACAATTTGCCTAGTCCAAGGCTCCAGCTTGATTAGAGTTCTCATTGTGACTCTTAAGACAGGTAAAGCTTCCAATTTGACGGCGTTCATCTTTCCTGTATCTTGATGCCAAAGGATGTTAAAATACTTTGCATCGGTCTCCATCATGTGTTATGGGTGGCTCTAGAGTTGACAATGGTGTTCCTTACTACTTTGTGCCTTACCCAAACCTCGACATACATAATATATATATATTCATTTAACTATAACACATATGGTCCATAGAAGAATGGTAACTCTTATGCTCATTAATATTATAATGGCTACTACCAAAATTATAACCTAAAATTGATAACTGATGTCCAATTAGCCAACCTTAAGTTTGTAATCATTGTGGAGTGATTGAAATTACAATGAAAGTAGTTTAAACTCCTAGTACCTCAAATGAAGTTGGTCTCTTCTAATAAAACAGAAATTTCTCTTTAATATCATTAATACAATTATGCTTCATCTTGAACCTACTAAACATGAAACTAAAACTGCATTCAATTTAACTCCATTTTATTGTCATCTTGAATGACGTGTAGGATATATTCTTGATTTACCTTGATATTTCATATTAGTTAAGCTTTTTGCAAAATCACAATTAGACAACAACAAAGATAAACTTGGGTCTGTTTATTATTTTAAAGAAAATTTCTTTCTCCATCTTATTCCTAATAACTCTGCAAATAAATTCATATTATGCTAAGAAATTTTTTTTTTTGCAAGAAGTAAAATATGCAACTTTAACTAAAATTTCATCTAAACAAATTTTATTGCCATACAACATAGATGACAATTATAGCCTTCAAACAAAAACTAGAGTAGTTGTGGTGAACCGGATAGAAACTCTAGTGTTCATCAATAATATACAACCACTACCTAAATTATGACCTAAAAATTTGAAAACATAAGTTGTAGTTGAAAATTACATAAAACAATCCCCTAAATCCAAGAACTCGTGTCCAATTAGTAAATCCTAAAGATAGTAGCTAACATAGAGTAATTGAAGCTCCACACGAAGTAATTTAAAGTTCCAGTTACTTAACTAAAGTTTATCTCGTCTTTAACGAAGCATGAGTTGCACTTAAGTTCATGAAATGTTTATAGACTCCAACTCTTAGTACTATTAATGCAATTATATTTCATATGAGTTTGTCAAAAATCAAATTATGGTACATTCAAGACAACTTCATTTTCTTGTCATACGACGGAAAATAGAAGAATTAAATCAAACAAATTGATGAACTGAGCCGAATAAATCCAAGCCAACCAAACTGATTAGTTTGATTCATTTGTTGGGTTGTAGTTTATTTGATAACACTTGCATATTCGAACAATTCAATATTACATGCCTTACTTACAAGTAAAATACTAGATCATCAACTTTTTGTTTTATAGTCCAACAACCACTCAAGAAAATAGATTTCAAACTTGAGAGAAAAAAATATATTGAGTAGGAGTTAAAAATGTTGCACTTTTTTAGAAAGGGCATTTAGTCTAGTAGTATAATTCTCGCTTATGGTGCGAGAGGTCCCGAGTTCAATTCTCGGAATGCCCCTATGTTCATCTAGTTGATGATATTTCTCTAATGGAACTATCTAATAATAATTGCTCATGGATTTCAATTAACAAAGAAAATAAATGAAATAATAGTTATAAATTTCATATATAGACTAGCAACTAATAATTATAGATCTACTATAAAGGCATTTGGTCTAAGTGGTATGAATATCGTTTTGGGTGTGAGAGGTCTCAAGTTCAAATCTCAAAATGCCCTCAACAATATTATATCAAAATGAATTGTCTAAGTGGTATGATTATGGTGTGAGAGGTCTCAAGTTTGATTCTCAAAATGCCCTCAACAATATTATATCAAAATGAATTATGCAACATAATATGATTTAAAATGTGATTTTTAAACATTGAACCAAGAAGATGAGAATAAAGAATGAAACATATTCAAGAATAAAACTCTCAATATTATATCAAAATGAATTATGCAACCTAATATGATTTAAAATGTGATTTTTAAACATTGAATCAAGAAGATGAGAATAGAGAATGAAACATATTCTTCGAAGAATAAAACTCTCATACGATCTGTCATCACAACCCAAATTTCAAACATTGAACCAAGAAGATGAGAATAGAGAATGAAACATATTCTTCATTTCAAACATTGAACTAAGAAGATGAGAGAATGAAACATATTCTTGGAAGAATAAAGTAAAGTTCTCATAAAAAAACACCAACACACCTGTGACCGCAAAAAACACCTGTGACCGCAAAAAACACCTGTGACTGCACCAACACACCTGTGACCACACCAACACACTTGTGACCACATCTCGACCACACCAACACACCTGTGACCGCATCTCCTGACTTTAAACTGCTACTGTTCTGTAGACTAACGCTACAAAAAAAAGACTAACTCTACAAAAAAAAAACCAACACACCTGTGACCGCATCTTCTGACTTTAAACTGCGCT
>NW_019268614.1:10924-11762 GCF_002738365.1 Cucurbita moschata | reverse complement strand
AAAAAAAAAAAAAAAAAAAACTGTGACCGCATCTCTTGACTTTGAACTGCTACTGATCTGTAGACTAACACTACAAAAAAAAAATAAAAAAAACACACCTGTGACCGCATCTCCTGACTTTAAACTGCTATTGATTTGTAGACTAACGCTACAAAAAAACATGACCGCATCTCCTGACTTTAAACTGCTAGTCTAAACATGGTTTCGTCACTTTCAACTAAATCCATATTATGCAAAGAAACAAGTTTATGACTCATAAAAACAACTACCTAAATTATGTCCTAACAATTTGAAAACATAAGTTGTAGTTGATAATTACACAAAAATTTCCCTAACTCCATGAATTCGCGTCCAATTAGTCAATCCTAACGATTGTAACTAGCATATAGTAATTGAAGCTCCACATGAAGTAATTTAAAGTTTCCCCCCTTACCTAACTAAAGTTCAGAAGCCTGAATTGCACCGAAGTTCATGAAATGCTTATAGACTCCAACTCTGAGTACTATTAATGCAATTATGTTTCATATGAGTTTGTCATAAATGAAACTAAGGTGCATTGAATACAACTTTATTTTCTTGTCATACGAGGCAAAATAGAAAAATTAAATCAAACAAGCTGATGAGTTGAACCGAATCAATCCAACCAAAATTGATTATTTTGTTTCTTTTGTTGGGTTGTTGGTTTATTTGATAACCCTTGTATATTATAAAAATTCAACTTTTCGTTTTATAGCCCTCCAACTACTAAGAGAAAAATATATTTGAGTAGAAGCTAAAAATATTGGGTGTTCAAGAAAAGGACTTCATATTCGAAATCAACCTAACTTCATATTCGACA
>NW_019268614.1:10111-10824 GCF_002738365.1 Cucurbita moschata | reverse complement strand
CCTGCAATACGACAAAATACGACCTTAATACCTAGGCCTAAGGCTTCATACATACATTTCAAGTGGTATAACAAGGGCATTTGGTCTAGTGGTATGAAAGTTCGATTCTCAAAATGCCCCTTCAAGATATTGTAGTATGAAAGACATTTACCAAGTAAATAAATACATTAAAATAACACAAGTGATACATATGTAAACTATGTTATTAATATTTTATATCTATTACATCTTTCCTTATTTATGAAATAATGAGCGGAGATATTTTTCATTTTCACAATTACTGATGACGAGAGGTTTAGGATTTTTTAATGTAAGAATCATGGGGATGTAGCTCAGATGGTAGAGCGCTCGCTTCCGATGTGGAAAGTACGAAGATCGATACCTTGCATCTCCAAATGAATTGATCACTAAACTTAAGAAATAATGAGCGGAGATATTTTTTCATTATCACTAAACATATTATTCCATCTTTCCTTATTTATGAAAAAATTAGTGTCGATATTTTTTTCATTTTTACAATTATTGATGACGGGAGGTTTAGGGTTTTCTGATATAAGAATCGTGGGGATGTAGTTCAGATAGTAGAGTGCTCACTTCTGATGTTGAAAGTACGGGGTTGATACCTTGCATCTCCAAATGAATCGATCACTAAATATATTATTTCTTTTCAATTTTTTCTTATTTACGACATAATGAGCAGGGATAGTTTTTCA
>NW_019268614.1:9756-10020 GCF_002738365.1 Cucurbita moschata | reverse complement strand
TTCTTATTCATGACCGGTTGAGTAGTGATATTTCTTCATTTTCACTATTATTGATGATGGAAAATTTAGGGTTTTGTGATGCAAGAATTTTGGGGATGTAGCTTCGCTTAGCATGCGAGAGGTACGACTTAGCATATGAGAGGTACGAGGATCGATACCTCGCATCTCCAAAAGAAACTATTTATTATTAATATTTTATTTCTATTCAATATTTCCTTATTTATGACATAATATGCAGAGATACTTTTTCATTTTCACAATTAT
>NW_019268614.1:8917-9624 GCF_002738365.1 Cucurbita moschata | reverse complement strand
GAGCCGGGATAGTTTTTCATTTTCACTATTACTGATGACGAGATGTTTAGGACTTTGTGACATAAGAATTGTGGGGATATAGCTTAGATGGTAGAGCACTCGCTTTGCATGCGAGAGGTATGGGGATCGATACCCTGCATCTCTTGATTTTATTCATTTTCACTATTATTAATGATGAGAAATTTAGGATTTTATGATAGCTTAGATGGTAGAGCTCATTTAGCATGCGAGAGGTAAGGGGATATCCCGCATCT
The DNA here is from genome assembly GCF_002738365.1 of Cucurbita moschata. Lineage (NCBI taxonomy): Eukaryota > Viridiplantae > Streptophyta > Magnoliopsida > Cucurbitales > Cucurbitaceae > Cucurbita > Cucurbita moschata. Next base: position 9,370 of record NW_019268614.1, on the reverse strand, counting down.
CTAAAAGAAACTATTTGTTATTAATATTTTACTTCTATTCAACATTTCCTTATTTATGACATAATTAGCGGAGATATTTTTTCATTTTCACTAGAATTGATGACGGGACATTTAGGGTTTTCTGATATAATTATTGTGGGAATGTAGCTTAGATGGTAGATTGCTTGCTTAGCATGCGAGAGGTACGGGTAAAAAGNNGGGAAGCTAAGCCCTAGGTTTATCCGTCCCTTTGAGATATTAGAAAGGATTGGATCTGTGGCCTATAGAATCGGGCAATGCCCAAACTTGTCTGTAGTACATAATATCTTTCATGTATCCATACTACACAAGTATACCCTAGATCGTTCGCACGTACTGGCTCATGAAACTCTCTTCTCGAGAGATGACCTAACATATAAAGAAGACCCGATTCAAATAATAGACAAGAAAGTCAAATGATTGAGAAACAAGGAA
>NW_019268614.1:8542-8868 GCF_002738365.1 Cucurbita moschata | reverse complement strand
GCCACTTGGGAAACAGAAGGTAAATAAGAACCTTGTACCCTGACCTATTTTAGAATAAGCACTTTCGATGACCGAAAGTTTTTAAAGGAGAGGAGAATTTGCAACACTCAAGGTCTCCAATAAGAGATAGTGGATAATCCCTACTAGGTTGTATCTAGAAGCAAAGAACAAGTAAAATTGAAAAAACATTGAGAAAATTGTACTTTTTCTAATTTTTATAAACTTCCCAAATCATTAAATTTTTTATAGAATAAGAATTACACTCAAAGTCGTTCCTCCAAACCAATTCCTTTAGCCTGAAGAAAGGATATGGAAGAGGTTCAATG
>NW_019268614.1:8196-8443 GCF_002738365.1 Cucurbita moschata | reverse complement strand
GAAGCGAATATCTTAGGCTACGATCCACGAGAAGGTATCAAATCAATCCCTAGCCCTTCCTTGTAATACCCATCTTTAAGTTTCACGAAGAAATCGAGAGAAACGCTGTAAATGTGGTTGTACAGGCCGAGTTTCAGATGGCGGCGACGCGAAAAATGCGCATCTTCTTCCTGTTCAGAGGAAGAAAACGATGATATGGCCAGTTCAACTTAACTGTCCAAGTCAACTCAAAATTTGACATTTTCCT
>NW_019268614.1:5172-8158 GCF_002738365.1 Cucurbita moschata | reverse complement strand
TTTCAGACCAATTCTCATAGAAAATCTTATGGTTTCAGAAACTAGACACAATAAGGAGTACGTGGAAGGAAATTTGGTGGTCATTGGATAAGGATAAGTAGGTAAACCAAGAAACGGTGTAAAATGATCATAATGCCCCTAAGGTAATTTACCTTCGATTCATGACCTAGATGACCTTCAAATGCTATGAAATTCATCAGTAGATATTATTTTATGAAGTGTTATATGAATCCTTATCCCAAGAGGTTTATATAAGGTAATGAAGTTTGGGAGTTATTGGATAACTTTAGTTTGCGAAACTAAGATATGGGAGAAAATGCTCATCACGATCCATATGACCTTTGCCATGAATTACGATGTTTATAAGTTTTGTAGTCAATGTTACCAATGTTTGCTGCATACAAAAAAAGATAGGAATGTTAAGTTTTTAAGTCACTTTTGGAAACTATGGTGGATAAATTCGGTACCAAATTATTGTTTTCAACTGCATGTCATCCTCAGATTCATGAGCAACCCGAGGTGGTTAATAAAATATTAGGAGCATTGCTTAGGGCTATTATTTATAAGAATATTAAGTCATAAATTGGGTAAAAAATTATTGTTTTCAACTACATGTCATCTTCAGATTAATGAGTAAACTGAGGTGGTTAATAGAACATTAGAAGCATTGCTTAGGGCTATTATTTGTAAGAATATTAAGTCTTGGGACAATGTTTGCCACTCATTGTTCTCTTTTTGAAGTTGCTTACGGATTTAATCCACTTACGCGTCTTGATTTGCTTTCTATTCATTCTAATATTTTTGTGAGTAAAGCAGCCACAAGTAAGGCAAATGGGATCAAAACATTGCATAAAGAGGGGAAGGAGACAATTGAGAAACAAAATTTCAATGTTGCTTCAAGAATTAACAAAGGACGGAATGAAATCATTTTTAAACCCGGTAACTGAGTTTGGATACATTTTCGTAAGGAGTGATTCCCATTTCAAAGGAAGACAAAGTTACATCCAAGAGGGGATGACCCTTATCAAGTCCTTGAAAGAATTAATAACAATGCATATAAAATGATATTCAAGGAGAATATTCAGCACATTCTACTTTCAATGTTGCTGTCTTGAGTCCTTTTGATGTAGGTGATGATTTTCTGATTCGAGGACGAATCCTTTTGAAGAGGGGGAAGATGATAAGGATCACGGTGTTCCAAATATTCCAACTGGACCTATTACACGATCCAAGGCCAAGAAAATTCAACAAGCATTCATTCATCTACAAAATTGGATAGGCTCGGTTCAACTATTATTTCATCTGTTACAAGCTTATTAGATTGAGAAATGACCATTTGGAGCTTCAGAAGTGAATATTTACACAGTTGAAGGAGGAAATGAAGTTGCAAGCATCATTACATGTGTTGTTAGAAAACTTTATTTATTTTTAATTTCATAAAGTTTGTAATGGTAGAATTGTCAAATTTACTTCGTTTTTTTTGGAGATTTAAGGGGATCGAGATCAAATACCGGCCACTAACTTCTCTATGGGAGACTATAAATACCCACAAATTATTATGTAAAAATCAGATTTGTGATGAATGAAATTGATCTCTCAAGTTGAGAAGTTCCCCTTCAAAATTTGAGCATCATCTATGCAAGTTTCATATCATTCTTGTGGTAGAATTGCATGTGAGCGATGCAGTCACCCTTTCACATTGTGTAGTTGAGTGAAATTCTCAACCTTCTACTTATTTTTTGGGATTTCTTTTCTCCATATTCATTATAATTTATCCGGATACAAACAAGTTTATTTTTGTAGGGAATGTATTAAGCACATGGATTTATTAATTACGGTGAACTTTTGTATAAATCGAAGTAAATACAAATGGAGTAACATGAGATAGAAGTAAACATAATAATAAAAATAGACTACATAAAGTTAAATGAAGTTAATCCCATTTTACAATATAAATATTGTTCAATTGTATCAAAGAAGTAATCTTGAAAACTAGCCACTCCAGATCAATCTATGTTTGGAAAACTAAAATAAATAAATAAAAATATTGCACAAAAATATGCCTAATAGTATAAAACCCATAATTTTGAAATAAAACAAAAACAAAAAAACAAAATAGTTATCAAATGGGCCTAATTTTTAACATGACAATGCTGCTTCAATTGTGTGATAGACCATGTGAAGTTAACATGACAATAATAGTAGGTTCTAAAGCACAAAAATATGTGGATAAATTTCATATACTGGGGTGCGGAAAACATATACACACGAGCAACTAAAAATAATAGATCCACTATAAGGGCATTTGGTCTAGTGGTATGATTTTTTTTTTTTACAAATTAGGTGGAATGAACAAACAAAAATAATGAGTTTAAAATTACCAAACAAAATATCAATTTTCAAATGGAATTGAGACATAAGACAATTCGAACGAAGAAAAGGGCAAAAGAAAAATATTAAATACATTTTCAACTAATGCATTTGGTTGAGAGATATTATGGCCAATATAAGAAAAATATAGCATTAACTAATTTTCATGGACACATATGGATACTTAGCATACTAAAATGACTGTTATTATTGGTATCAAACAATAACAATTCATATCAGCTAAATCTTCCAATTGATAATTAGGCTAGAGAAAGAACTTGAATTTATTTTTATATCTATCAACATGTTTGCTACTTTTATCTAAAACTTGATCACGAGTTTTTCATATTTGCGTTGTAAAATTATTTATTTCTATGGATATCATTTCTATTTCTAGAATTGAAACAAAAGCATGTGGATAAATTTCAAATATTGAGGCGCATAAAAGATATGGACCAGTAACTAAAAATGATAGATTCACTACAAGTCATTTGGTCTAGTGGTATGATTTTCGCTTCGGGTGCGAGAGGTCTCGAGTTTGATTCTCAAAATGCCCCCAACAATTATATGAAATTGAAGCATGCAATATAATAAGATTTGAAATAGGTTTTTTAAA
>NW_019268614.1:3634-4959 GCF_002738365.1 Cucurbita moschata | reverse complement strand
TCTTGACATAAAGACTTACTTTTTCGGGACTTAGACCATAAACAGTGAACAATAACATTTAAAGAAGACCGAGGTAGCATAATCAGTGAACAATAAATAGTGAACAATAGCATAATCATTCCATGAAGGCCGAGGTAGTCTTATAAAAGAAGATAAGGGTACCACTTTCAAATCATTCCACGATGACTTGAGAAAGTTTTGTAAAAGAAGATGAGGGTACCACTTTCTATTGCAGAACTTCTATGTGAATAGAGAATGAACCATATTCTTGGGAGATAAGATAGAGCCTCGAGCCTAACTTCAAAGTCATTACACAAATTGTTCTATGATATTTTTTCTAGGAACTCTTTGTTATGTTGTCCGCTGAATGTTTCAGGAAAGGGACACAGATTCTCTATTGCACTGATCTTCCAATAGAAGTTTTACCTAGGTCATCTGTCGTCACAATCCTTTTAAGGAATATGCGCCCAAATAACCGGTGAACAATAACATTTAAAGAAGTTTCAGAGAGCGAGAAGAAGATTGTGATAGAAGTTGCCCTAGGTAAAACTTCTTTAAATGTCTTAGCCAATCATGACCTCATAATGAGGAGTCTCTTGGACAACAATAACATATGAACAACAAATGTCTTAGCCAATTGTGACGGTCATGATTGCTCAAAGCGTGTAGCCCAAATAATCGGTAAACAATAACATTGCCCAAATAACCACCTTGGACAACAAATCGTTTACAAGAATGGCTGAGACATGCAACATGCAACCACAGGCAACACGCCTTGGGCAATCATGACTGTGACATCAGAATGGCTGAGACATGCAACATGCAACCACAGGCAACACGCCTTGGGCAATCATGACTGTGACATCTGCCCCCACACAACATGCAACATGCAACCACAGGCAACACGCCTTGGGCAATCATGACTGTGACATCTGCCCCCACACAATTTATTACATGCAACCACAGGCAACACGCCTTGGGCAATCATGACTGTGACATCTGCCCCCACACAATTTATTGGATGAAACCACAGGCAACACGCCTTGGGCAATCATGACTGTGACATCTGCCCCCACACAATTTATTGGATGATGCTGACTTTAGCACGCCTTGGGCAATCATGACTGTGACATCTGCCCCCACACAATTTATTGGATGATGCTGACTTTAGGTCTCTCGATGCGTTTCCAGCTGATCTCATAATGAGGAGTCTCTTCCAACCTACTAGGTGCTGTTGAAAATCAGTTCTCGGTTTGTTGAGTCTTCATGTCTTCTCTGTTCGTGTCTTTCCTACTTTCTTTGCTTGAAACTTTTTCTTATTTGTA
>NW_019268614.1:2536-3385 GCF_002738365.1 Cucurbita moschata | reverse complement strand
TTCATGTCTTCTCTGTTCGTGTCTTTCCTACTTTCTTTGCTTGAAACTTTTTCTTATTTGTATGACGTCATACCACCTGCTTCTGCTTGATGTCTTCTTGGTCAAAATAATAACGTTACAAGTTACTAACGTGTTCAAAAAGGTTAGTACGCATCCATAAGAGCAATTGGATTCTATATGATGTCTTCGTAATCTTATGGATAACTTTAACTAGTCCATAGTATTTTCACACCAGTTTTTGGTTCTTGTTGCTTTGAACTCGAAGTTTATCTGAACTTAACTTATATGAACTCTTTATTTTTCTTGAAATTATTGTGGTTGACGCTTCCGACTGACCCTTCTCTTCATCCGTCTAGATGATATTTCTGTGTGAACATGTGTTACTTCAGTGGTTTGTTTCTGTCTCCCTTATTCAGTATCTGACCTTGTTTTTGTCTCTCCTGGCGGGGATAAATCCATTATCTGACCTTGTTTTGCGTCGTGGTGTTCATGTAGTGGCAACAAGGTTTCTATTGAGGTTGGCTCACTTGATCTCCACTTTTCAATTACAATAATAGCAGCAAGCGTAGATTCATCATGGCTATGATTCTTTCCCAATTGTAGTATCGACATCATTTTCAACCCTCATAGTTGATGGATGTTTTTCGGAATGATCGTCGGGTTAGACTCCATTACTACTAGACATTTTGCTAGGAGATGTAAATGACTTTGTGTTTCAGCAAGACGTTCATTCCTGACACGACATCGAAGTCATCCATTTCAACTATCACTAAACAATTTTCCTAGTCCAAGGCTCTAGCTTGATTAGAGTTCTCATTGTGACTCTTAAGACAGGTAAAGCTTCCAATT
>NW_019268614.1:1913-2434 GCF_002738365.1 Cucurbita moschata | reverse complement strand
TCATTAATATTATAATGGCTACTACCTAAATTATAACCTAAAGTTGATAATTGATGTCCAATTAGTCAACCCTAAATTTGTAATCATTGTGGAGTGATTGAAATTATAATGGAAGTAGTTTAAACTCCTAGTACCTTAAATGAAGTTGGTCTCTTCTAATAAAACAGGAATTTCTCTTTAATATCATTAATACAATTATGCTTCATCTTGAACCTACTAAACATGAAACTAAAATTGCATTCAATTTAACTCCATTTTATTGTCATCTTGAATGACGTGTAGGATATATTCTTTATTTACCTTGATATTTCATATTAGTTAAGCTTTTTGCAAAATCACAATTAGACAACAACACAGATGAACTTGGGTCTGTTTATTATTTTAAAGAAAATTGCTTTCTCCATCTTATTCCTAATAACTCTGCAACTAAATTCATATTATGCTAAGAAACAAATTTTTTACTTGCAAGAAGTAAAATATGCAACTTTAACTAAAATTTCATCTAAACAAATTTTACTGCC
>NW_019268614.1:769-1804 GCF_002738365.1 Cucurbita moschata | reverse complement strand
ACTACCTATATTATGGCCTAAAAATTTGAAAACATAAGTTGTAGTTGAAAATTACATAAAACAATCCCCTAAATCCAAGAACTCGTGGCCAATTTGTAAATCCTAAAGATAGTAGCTAACATAAAGTAATTGAAGCTCCACATGAAGTAATTTAAAGTTCCAGTTACTTAACTAAAGTTGATCTCGTCTTTAATGAAGCATGTGTTGCACTTAAGTTCATGAAATGTTTATAAACTCCAACTCTTAGTACTATTAATGCAATTATATTTCATATGAGTTTGTAATAAATCAAACTATGGTACATTCAATACAACTTCATTTTCTTGTCATACGAAGCAAAATAGAAGAATTAAATCAAACAAACTGATGAACTGAGCCGAATAAATCCAACCCAACCCAAACTGATTAGTTTGATTCATTTGTTGGGTTGTAATTTATTTGATAACACTTGCATATTAGAACAATTCAATATTACATGCCTTACTTACAAGTAAAATACTAGAGCATCAACTTTTTGTTTTATAGTCCAACAACCGCGCAAGAAAATAGATTTCAACTTGAGAGAAAAAAATATATTGATTAGGAGTTAAAAATGTTGCATTTTTTTTAGAAAGGGCATTTGGTCTAGTGGTATGATTCTCGCTTAGGGTGCGAGAGGTCCCGAGTTTAATTCTCGGAATGTGCCCCTATGTTCATTTCTCAAAAGATAAGCCTCAAAGAAAGCAATTCAGCAGCAACCTAGTGTATTATCATTTAATGATAATTCTTTTAATATCATTTACTTGTGTACTCCACGATATATGTCTCAAATGGAACTATCAAACTAAAACTTACGCTAGAAAATAACTTCTATTCTTTTTTTTCTCTCTACAGTAATTATCGCAAACCCTATGTAAATAATCTAACAACGGTCTAGATCTAAATGATATAATAATAATTGCTCATGGATTTCATTAACAAAGAAAATAAATTAAATAATTATGATACATTCCATAAACAACTTAATATATATTTCATAATAAAGGCATTTGGTCT
>NW_019268614.1:0-649 GCF_002738365.1 Cucurbita moschata | reverse complement strand
GTTCGATTCTCAAAATGCCCCCAACAATATTATATCAAAATGAATTATGCAAGATAATATGATTTAAAATGTGGTTTTTAAACATTGAACCAAGAAGATGAGAATAGAGAATGAAACATATTCTTGGCAGAATAAAGATCGTCTCGAGCCGGACTTCAAAAAGAGCATTACACAAATTGTTCTATTTTATTCTTTCTAGGAACTTTTCATTATGTTGTCCGCTGTCGTCAGGAAGGTCATCTGTCGTCACAATCCTTATAAGAAAGATGCGCCCAAATAACCGATGAAGAAGTTTCAGAGAGCCATAGGTTCGAATCTAGTCACCCTAATGTGGTATTCAAAGGGGCCGAAGTGCAAAGCCTATCCGTGGTCAGGAAGAAAGGCGAACCGCGCACACTAAAAAAAAAGAAGATCTTCTTTTCTATCATACATAGAATTGTCATTCTTTTGTCTTTTGAAACCCCTTACCTTATCAGTCATCAGACAGGTTTTTGGTATCATATATCGAGATAATTATTATAAAAAAGCTATTCCACTAGTGTGACTTAGATACCCTTTCTTTGTGGTATCAGTCATGCTATTTGAATAGCCTGAAGTCATCATAGCCTCTCCACCGGTTTCGAAGACTCCTTCAGCATCAATGTGCTCC